>NW_016828382.1:2407358-2442538 GCF_001698545.2 Rhinopithecus bieti | reverse complement strand
AATTTTGAGACCCATTAAAAAAGTTTAATGAGAAAAAAAAAAAAAAGTATCATAACTGTGGCACATATGTATATGTATCTTGATAATATTTTTCTGGAGGTTGTGTTGTGTTGCAAGACTGTGGTAGGGATGAGAACTGAGGCATATGCATATTTTACTCTCTGGCCAGTGGTTTTCTTTTTTCTTTTCTTTTCTTTTTTTTTTTTTTAGGTGGAGTCTTGCTTTGTCACCTAGGCTGGAGTGCAGTGGCACAATCTTGGCTCACTGCAACCTCTGCCTCCTGGTTTCAAATGATTCTCCTGCCTCAGCTTCCTGAGTAGCTGGGATTATAGGCACATGCCACCGCGCCTGGCTAATTTTTGTGTTTTTAGTAGAGACAGGGTTTTGCCATGTTGGTCAGGCTGGTCTTGAACTCCTGACCTCAGCCTTCCAAAGTGCTGGGATTACAGGCGTGAACCACCATGCCTGGGCTGACCAGTGGTTTTCTTACCATCTGTATTTGTAAAATAATAGATGCTTTAAAAATTCAGTTTTAATTGACTAAAATCACATCTAATATGGGAAAGAGGCACTTAGTATTTAGTAATAAAATGCTAACTTTTGAGGAGATCTTGCCATGATGATCAAATCAAAGCTGGGGTAGAGAAGTCAGAAGGATGCTGTCTGAGGATATTTAGGGCTGTT
This sequence comes from Rhinopithecus bieti, assembly GCF_001698545.2. Lineage (NCBI taxonomy): Eukaryota > Metazoa > Chordata > Mammalia > Primates > Cercopithecidae > Rhinopithecus > Rhinopithecus bieti. Next base: position 2,441,854 of record NW_016828382.1, on the reverse strand, counting down.
AAGTAGAAGCCAGATTAGATTTGTTCTAAATGGCCTTGAGGTATACATGTATACTTATAAACAGCATTTAAACAGAGACAGATTTTGCCTCAACATGACAGCCTGCTCCCAATGGCATCTCTGCATGGCTATAGCACACTGCATTGGATTCAGAGGATCTTGGTTCATATTTCAGGTCAATTCCTCATGAAGAAAAGTCTCAGTGTCCTTCTCTGTAATATGGAGAAAATAACCCTGGCTGACTCTTAAGGGTCTTATGAAGATCCAGTGATCTTTATTATCAATGTGTAGTGCTGTTTATAGGTTACAAAGCGCTCCATGGTAGTAAACTGTATTGAACACACCAAGCGTGGCATTGGTGTACCTGCCACTAAGAGGTCAGGTAGTCACTTATCAGGGCATTCAAGCATCCTATGTGTGGTTGAACTTGTTCATATTTATAATATTCTAATCTAGAAGTACTATCCTGAAGGATCTACGGAACTCGCTTTTTGAGTTTTTGCTTCTTTGCTTCAAAGAAGGGAAAGATAGGATTTTATCTGAGGCTTCTTTGAGTGCTAACATTTTATCAGTCTACAAGTCTGTAATGACAAAATGCCATTTCTCTTCCTCTTTCATAGTGAAATAATTGACTTTCAGCTAGAGGAAGTTACGTTGCAATCCTCATGGTTGCTAACCCATGTGTTGTGATTAATTTTCATGTTTGCTAACACATGCAATACATTTCCCTGAGCCTTCATAGCATTCTAGAGGGCATTTTTCCCTCTTAGATCCTGTCTTTACAGTTGCCTTAGGCAAGGCAGGTGGGGGGATAGATGTTTGGTTTGAAATTTGTGTTCTTAAAACACATTCCTTTTTAAAACTTCTAAAAATAAAAGAGTTTTATACAAACACTGTATTTCAGGATGCATTTCTTAGAGAAACTGAAAACAAAACAACCCAGAGTTGTATTTTAGCTAATGAATGCATTCCTCTCCTTGCATCAACTCTGAATTCTATTATTTTTAATTTTTAAAGTTTGTATTTCGTAAGAGACAAGTTCTTGCTTTGTCCTCCAGGCTGGAGTGCAGTGGTGTGATCATAGCTCATTGCAGCCTTGAACTCCTAGGCTCAAGTGATCCTCTTGTCTCAGCCTCCCAAGTAGCTGGGACTACAGGCATGCACCATTGCACCCAGCTGATTTAAAAAAAGTTTTATCGTAGAGACAGGGTCTCAATTTGTCACCCAGGCTGGTCTTGAACTCTTGGCTTCAAGCAATCCCTCCGTATCAGCCTCCCAGAATGCTGGGATTACAGGCGTGAAACACTGTGCCTGACCTGAATTCTATTTTCTAGTGGCTAGTGGCTCCTTGTCTGCCTGCCCCTTATCCTAATGAGAGGTTTTTTTTTTTTTTTTTTTTTTTTTTTTTTTTAACCATTTCCATTTTATCATTGGGAAGGTTCTAGCTTGCTTTTCTGTCTCAGAGACCATTGTCTTCATTGAACTCTCCTGGGTCCACTTTAAGTCAAAAAGAAAGAAATAAAAGTCCCCGAGGCTTTCCCCACCCCAACTTTCTCCACGTGGGGAGAATAAAGCCCTTGGTAACCATGTTCCCTATGGTTATGAGGTATTTTTACAGGCTACCATGAAAGAGCCATTTGTTGAATCCCTGCCTTGTGACAGGCACTTGCATCATTTAAATCTTAAGACATCTTTAGGAGGAAGGAGAAATGAAAAACCAAATTTTCTTTCCACCATTGCCAAACGATACTGCTGGCCAAGACATAACTTGAACTTTACATATGATAGCCCTGAATAGAATCCTAAAGTCAGTTTCTGGGGTTCAGGAGTAGCCTCAGATACAAATATTGTAGAAAGTACCTTCACAGGTACAAAGCAAAACATTTCAAAACTATTTAGACAGGTATTGTAAGTGGAGGTTTAGACTGGTTTCCTGCCACATTTCCACGGAATCATGTGCAAAGATTGGCTCTTTGACTTACAGTGTTAACGTGCTGTGGGTTACGTGCTCCATACCGTTTGAATGGCTTTCATATTTCTTCCCTCTGCTAGCATTTGTAAGTAAGCAGGCTAAAATGCCACCAATGCTATCAGTTTAAAATGAACACTTCTGAGTGGCTTAATTTCCTTCCATAACTGTTCAAAAAATAAATAAATAAAAGTTGTAATTCTAAGCCATTGTTCTTATAATATTGTCTGACTGAACATATGTCTGGTTGGATTACTAACATTTCCTGAACTTTTGTAATTCTGCAAAATTGTTGGCCTCAGGTCTTAAGGTTAAGCTTTTAAAAGAATTAAACAAAAATAACTTCCTTTTATTTGTGCTGTTGATGCTCGCTCTATGAGATAAACCTTTCCTTTTTTTATTCCTTGAGTCTTGAAATGCTGAAGAGATTGTTGTTAGAATTAAAAAATGACACTGAGTCTGTTTCTGATTGGACTCCATAAAACATTTTTCTTAACAGTATTACACCTCTACAGATCAAGGAATACTAGAGAGTTTAGAAGCAGGATGAGGAGGGCAGGTGAGACCGGGTTGCTCTGAAATAGCTGTGATCCTGCCCACTGAAAAAAAGTAGGCTTGTCAAAGGCTCCACCCTTACTGATGTTAGTGATGGCATCTGCATTTCTTTTTTTTTTTTTTTTTTTTTTTTTTTTTTTTTTTTTTTTTTTTGAGAGTTTGAGGTCTCGCTCTGTCACCCAGGCTGGAGTGCTGTGGCCGGATCTCAGTCACTTGCAAGCTCCGCCTCCGGCATTCACGCCATTCTCTGCCTCAGCCCTCCCCAATTAGCTGGGCTACAGGCGCCACCCACCTCGCCCGGCTAGTTTTTGTATTTTTAAGTAGAGACGGGGTTTCACCGTGTTGTAGCCAGGATGGTCTTGATCTCCTGGACCTCGTGATCCGCCCGTCTCGGGCCTCCCCCAAAGTGCTGAGGATTACAGGCTTGAGCCACCGCGCCCGGCCGGCATCTGCATTTCTAAAAAGATATTACATGGTAATGAAGATTTAATCCTCTTCTTACTGTATTTGTTCCAAGGAATTTGAGAAGTTTATACGAAGACACACTGTGGCATCTTAAACCAAAGGAGTGAACACCTTGTCATTAACTGGGCACTCTTGGTGTGTGTTCAGGTTTCATCTGAGACTTTTCTTTTCTTTTCTTGGCTTATTTCAGCTTCCCAGTTGCATGCCTAACTTCCCTCTCTGTCCCCTTTTTAAAAAACTTTTATTTTAACTTCAGGGTTACAAGTGCAGTTTTGTTACATAGGTAAACTTGTGTCTTGGGGGTTTGTTGTACAGATTATTTCATCACCCAGGTTTAAGCCTTGTACTCATTAGTTATTTTTCCTGATCCTCTCCCTCCTCTCATCCTCCACCCTCCAAAAGGCTCCAGTGTGAGTTGTTCTCCTCTATGTGTCCATGTGTTCTCATCTTTTAGCTCCACTTATAAGTGGGAGCTAAATGTAACTTATTTGATTTTCTGTTCCTGCATTAGCTTACTAGGGATAATGGCCTCCAGCTCCATTCATGTCCCTGAAAAAGACATGATCTCATTCTTTTTTTGTGGCTGCATAGTATTCCATGGTCTATATGTACCATGTTTTCTTTATCCAGTCTATGACTGATGGGCATTTAGGTTGATTCCATGTCTTTGCTATCGTGGATAGTGCTGCAATGAATGTATGTGTGCATGTGTCTTCATAACAGAATGGTTTATATTCCTTTGGGCATATACCCAGTAATGAAATAGCTGGGTCCAGTGGTATTTCTGTCTTTTGGCCTTTGAGAAATTGTCTTCCACAATGGCTGTACTATTTTACACTCCCACCAACAGTGTAGAAGTGTTCATTTTTCTTCATAACCTCACTAGCATCTATTTTTTTTGACGCTTTAGTCGTAGCCATTCTGACTGATGTGAGATAGTATCTCATTGTGGTTTTGATTTGCATTTCTCTAATGATCAGTGATGTTGAGCTTTTTTTTCATATGATTGTTGGCCGCATGTGTGTTTTCTTTTGAAAAGTGTCTGTTCATGTCCTTTGCCCACTTTTTAATGGGGTTGTTTGCTTTTTACTTGTAAATTTGTTTAAGTTCCAGAAGCAATTGCAACAAAAACAAAAATTGACAACTGGGATCTAATTAAACTAAAGAGCTTCTGCACAGCAAAAGAAGCTATCAACAGAGTAAACGGACAACCTACAGAATGGGAGAAAATTTTTGCAAACTATGCATCCAACAAAGGTCTAATATCCAGCATCTGTAATGAACCAACTACTTTCATTACTCTTTGCTGGGAGCTCTGTAAGGTTTTAGTCATCTCTTCATCTTAGTGAGGCTATTGCTGAAAGAATGAAGCAATATCAATAATAATGCCTTACATTTATAATAGGACTTTAAAGTTCACAGAGAACTTTCACACAGATTTTCTTTTTGCTCATCTCAGCAACCCTGTGAATTAGGTGTGGCAGGTATTTGCACTTTTATTATGCAGTAAATTTAGAATCAGACAAAATGTGTGACCAGCCCAAGAACAGTAGATTTTTAAAAATGTGTTCTAAAGGAGGCAGAGAGAGAATTAAGCATGCACACACCCTACTGCCACCAATGAAAGCTTTTTAGCAGAAGTCTGTGTGTGCCCCGCCTTCCCTCCTATTATCCAGAACAGTCCTGCAAGATTAGTTCCCATGCAGAAACAGATCAATTATTTACTGTAGTATAAAATGAGATGTCCCCTGTGGGAGGCTGCTGAGAGGGACTGTAAAACTAAGGCCCTGAAATGAAAAGGGCTTTTGAAACCCAAGACTTTGCACTTCAGATAGAGTGGGTGGAAGCTTGTTCATTTGACTGTCTGCACTTACCCCTCCCTCACCTTTTCCCACCCCTGCATCTAGTCGATTATTAAGCCTCTGGTTTGGCTGCTTTATTTTACATGTATGGCTACCCCAAAACTACCATACAGTTCCATCGCTACTGTCTTTTCACAACAGCAGCAGGCTTTGGGGATGGCCTTCCTGCCCCTTGCTCATGCCATCTTTCACATGCCCTAAGAGCTTCAAAGTCTGTAGGAGTTCAGCATTTTCTATGGGATGTAGTCCACCCTCCTTAGCCTAGAACATAACACTGTAGATTTTGACATCAGCCTACCATTCCATTTTTATTTTGCTGCCTCAGTGGTGATTTTCCTGCATGGTCAGGGGTCCCTTAGCATTCTTTTCTGCCTTCATACCAGCCACTGGCTCTGTTTGGAATGCCCCTCACCTCAGCATGGGAGCCCTCTTGCCCCTGTGCTGAATGAGTATTGATTCTTTAAAATTTGGCTGTGTTTTCTCCTTTCTTCTCCTTTTTGGAAGTCTTTTCTGACCTCCGTTGCCTGTGAAGTTGGCCACGTGCATCTTTGTGGCTCATAGCGTCTTCTCCACAGCTCCCTTGTGAAGCTTCTAGTAGACCGTGAGCTTTCTGAGGACAGGGTCTGAGGCTTAACCCCTGTTCCTGCAGGGCGTGACCCCCTGTAGGGGACTACAGTAAACACAGTTTGGCTGAATGTTTGGCTTTACTTCACCTCAGCCACCACTCAGGAGCATTTGGCCTGACAGCCAGTGTGCTGTCTCCCCAAAGATATCGCTAATTAGGAGTGCTATTGAGGTGGTCTGGGATTCACACAAATATTTTCTCTGCTAAAGGATCATTTCCAATTTAGCTTAATTAGGAATCTGTAATAATGGAGAGAAACACAATTTTTTTTCTTTCCTTTTATACATGAAGGAAGTCAGAAGCATAAACTCCAGATTATGGAGTTCAGTTCCCCTTAATCATAGATTTGTGCTTTTGCTGAATGCAGACAGTGTAGAGTTTTACCACTTGCCTAATACAGGATAGTCAAAAGAGTCTGCTGTATTAAATTGGGAGCATTCTTATGGAAATATTTGTAAACAACCTGTGGATTTCTGCTTCAAGAAATTTGTAAAATTTTCTTTGTAGTTGCTAAGGTACAGGAAATAACTTTTAGGGCTTGTATGATACGCTGCCAAGGAAAACATTTTCCAGGCTGTCAATCTTTGGTCACACACGTGCTGCGTGTTGATTCCTGTATCATATTGTAATTGTGGTGGCCTCTCAGCGTACTTTCAGCAGTTTGAAGGTATCTGTTTTCTACTACCTATATTTACTCATCCATATCAGTACCCTTTAAACTAGAAATTAAGATTAGTTTGCTGTTACCTTGTCTGTATATGGGGTGTGGAACAATCAATGGAATATGTGTTTGTATAGAAAAAAATAATAATTGTCTTGTTTTCCTACATTCCTTAAAATTTTACAGCCATATTTCTTGATCATTTATGCCATTAGAACCATGAGAAGGTGATATTTGAAAAGATATCATCTTTTTAAACACAGTCAATTTTAAGGAAAATAGTGGAACAAGCATATTATATAATATAATCAATAATGTGGCTAAAGTAGGTATTTGAGTTGACTGAATTTTATTTTTGTGATAGTTATTTGTCAAATGAGAATGACCCTAAATATCAACACATCAGTCACAATAAAGTAAATTAGTTATTTTGAACTCGCACGGTTTTTTTGTGAGAAAAATGAAAATAAGGTTTGAATTTTCTGTATTACTACTCTTTTGTGGTCGAATACTGAGAATTAACCTTTATTCTAGATTGTAATCTATTCCACAGTGTACAAAATCATTAGCATGTGGTGAAACTGTTGAGTTCTTCCATTCTCCTCATTGAAAATAAAACGTTTATTTTGCTTCTTGACTTAGAGATATCACAACTGTAATATTCCTGTATGATTTTCTATCTCGATGTTTAGTAGTAGAGTCAGGACTGTAATCTTGGTTTACGTGTTTTATTTTGCTTTATGTTTCCATCATATCATACTGTCTTTCAGATTTTCACATCATATTCACCTAGGTATTTGGAAACTTGGGGAGTGAATGACTCTAATGGTCAGCTGGAATCTACTTCCTAGATCATTTTGGCTGTCAAATATACACAGCACAACTATGTATTAATTGTGCAAAGTCAGATAAGGCAGTGAAAGTCACTAATCTCATTCTATTTTCTTTCTAAGACCAGGTCCCCCATTATAATTAATCCATGCCTTATAATATCACAATTACATGGGTTTGATTTCTTTATACGCTGGCTATAGTAGTCTTTAAAAAACTTAAACTAATGAAGAAGGGGATATTTTAACTGAGTGTAAATAATTATTTGAAAAGGATGTTATAGAGTGAGTGGAGAGTTGGCCGGAGGATGGACTATATGACTTTTAACTGTTCTGTATAATAAGGGATTCCAAGATTCCAAAACTGAGCTATAAGGGAAGTCTAAGAAATGCTGGTAGCCTTAGTTACAGTGTTTTCATTTGTTGGTTTTTCACAGACTGCCTTTTCAAGGTGTGCCCTATGAACCGATATTCTGCCCAGAAGCAATATTGGAAAGCCAAGCAAGCCAAACAAGGGAACCACACTGAGGCAGCCTTGCTGAAGAAACTACAGGTAAGGACCAGGCTTCCAATTGTCTGGCTTAGGCTAACCAAGTACAGCAATAACAATAGATGTATTTGGAGCTTTCTAGCTTTGTCCTTTCACCCAATACACAGAGGTTTAGAATACATATAGCAGCACATTGATAGTAAAAGGGCTTTTCAAGTAATAGGGTGTGACCATTTATTTCCTGGCATGTAGGCAGTGCGTTATTGCTGCTGTTTTTTTAGGGTGTGCCAGACTAATTCAAAGCTTCCCATCAAAATGAAAACCAATTCAGAATCTCTGTAAGAATATTAAATCCAGTTATATTTTACTTGACATAATCCTTGATATTTTCCTGAAAGACTATGGAGAAAATAATTGAAAGACCATTGTTTATGGTTTGTCTGAGTGTAAATTCGATATAACTTAATTTTGCCTCATTAAAATTCCTGTTACTTTCAGAATTAAGAACTGTACTTCTCGAGACTTTGGAAATTCTCCTATTATCCTGATTGGCTTTTCTAGCAATATACCTTCTTAAAGTAATTTTATAAGAACAAAGAGCCTAGTACTTTTCTGAAATGTCCAACATAAAAGTGGCCCAAGACATGTTGGAGGGCATTTCAGCATACATTGAGAAATCATCATACTGTGTTATAATCATTTATTTAATTACTGCTCCCTTTGGGGAGTCATCCACTCCCCAAGTTTGCAAGTACCTGGGTGAATATGATGTGATAATCTGAAAGACAATATGATATGATGGAAACATAAAGCAAAACAAAACACCTAAACCAGGATTACAGTCCTGACTCTACTGCTAGCCTATTTTATTCCTGGCTATAGTCTTGTTCCTAAAAAAATATGTCTTTGTCAGTTATTGCACTCTGTTTACTATATTTCCACACTGAATATTTGATAATCATCTTATAGCACGCTGCAGAACTGGAACAAAAACAAAATGAATCAGAGAATAAGAAGCTGTTGGGAGAAATTGTGAAATACAGTAATGTTATACAAGTAAGTATTTTATCTTAAACGAGGTATTTTATGGGGAGTTGGTCAATAAGTTGGCAGGAAAGCCAAACTGCATTAAAATTTTGAGCGACAATAGTTTGTTCTTTGATGGGAATTATAGATGTTGTGATGTATTGTGATGTATTTAGTTGATATTCAGTACACTATTCTGTATGTTTAAGAATAAATCTGATATTTACACATAAAGAAGTGATCTTATCTGGAGGTATGCACAAGTTATTACATCAAAAAGAAGAGGGTCAGGAAACAATTTCTAAAGGCCTGTCCTAAAATAGTCCTTTAGCTTAATGGGACCATGTGTAACGTACGGAGCTTAGCTTTTCATTTTGTGAAAAGAGAAAAGTTTTCACTTTCAGCTGGAAGTCATCCTTGAATTGTTATTCGAAGGTCTTCTATTTCAATTAGTATGCACACTCTGTTTTATCTCAGCTGCATTCCTTTCCTGTGTTTCATTTAGAACTTTTTAGCTTCTTACTTGGTTATTTGCTAATATGTGCCCCACCTTTTTCAAAAAAGAATGTCAGGCACTTTCCAAAATGCAGAGCACATAGTGAGATAAAATAGAAATAAATAAAGCAGTTGGGTCACAGGGAAAATCATGGTTGGATGAATAAACTGAAATCAGGGGTGAGGCATGTTTATAAAAACCATGTTGTAAAGTCTGGTAAATTTTGACTTGAAGGCTTTTTCTTGCCCACTTAGCCATAGGGAAGCATAGTCTGTTACAGCATTGGCTAGGAGATCTGCAGCACAGAGCCAAATCAGAGGTCTAGAAACACAGCTGTTCCCAGGAGTAAGACCAGGGAAGTGTTTCTCCTATGTATCCTCATAAAGAGAGCACTGTGTAATATAGTAAACAATAGCCTTGACAGCTTCCTTACAGTAAATGCTACAATGAGGCATTTCATAGAGCTGTTTTTTAAAATAATATCCCTGATATTTTGTTATTGGCCAATGGCAAAATGCCAGAGCACAGGGCAGTCAAAGCAGTGCACTGTTGGGATAAGATGAGAGAAGCTGGGTCGGCAGCTCTCTGAATGTATGACTTAATCGAATGATGGATAATGTGAAACCTGCAACCTGAGTGGGCTGGATGTCCCTGGGGCAATCCTTCATAAATAGAGTTTCTCTTAACCAAGTTTTGATTAAATGTCAGCAAGTGGAACTTATGTTCCTTGTCAAGTACCTGAAGTGCAAATGTTAGCTTGGTCAGTGAGGGGCTGAGCCATGTTCTTTAACATGGCGGATCCCAAAGGCCAGCCCAGGAGGGTTTCTATTGGTTTATGGTAACATAAGGACCCAAGAGTATGATAATGAGCATTTCAAAATGCTGTTTTTTTTTTCATTTAAAGAACTGTCTTTTATTTTGAGATAATTTCTTTCTTATATTGTGAGTACTAAAATGACCACTGTTTTTTGAAATGATTGTAATAATAGATGGAAAGAGTATTTTATTTTGTTTTTGCTACTCAGTAGAATCATATTTTGGTAAGATTTTGTTCACAAAGTCCAAAAACATCTGAGAAGTGATGCTTTTACACTCATCTGGGAGGGGGTAGGGTCAGCATCCCCTAGCAGAAGGTGTAGAGCCTGTTTAGGATGAGCAGCTGCCTCCTTACAGAGGAAGAACCAGGGCTGACTGTAGGCAGGGCTGGTTAATAATACTAAGTGGGCCGGTGCATTATTTGAGTTTCTTGGCCTTTCTTTAGTATATGCTGTTTTGTGGCTGTGCAGGCATTGAGAAAGGATGTGCTTTTCGGGAAACTCAAGGTCTCCTTTGGAAAACCTAGTTTTAGCCAGCATTTATCAGTAGATGAAAATCATTCGGAGGGGTCCCCTCTTTTTTTTTTTGCTCCCTATTATGCCCACTTCATTATGAAGTAGAATTGGGGTGAAGGGGAAGAAGAACCCAAAGAAAGTCAAGTAGGAAAGATGGTGAGTGTGGAGGCTGAAAATACTCCTTTGTTTAACTTTCACCGCAAGCCGTGTTAGATGAATATATATGTATAAAACATATGAATGTAATTATCAGAGGAGAGCAAAGAATAAAGGTGGTAATCTATGTCTTTTCCCTATAGCTACTGCATATAAAAAGCAACAAATATCTTACTGTCAACAAGAGATTGCCTGCTTTACTGGAGAAGAATGCCATGCGTGTGTCCTTGGATGCTGCAGGAAACGAAGGGTCTTGGTTTTATATTCATCCCTTCTGGAAGCTGAGAAGCGAGGGTGACAATGTATGTAATATACGATTAAGAGGGAAATAGTGGGTTCATAAAGAAAATAATTCATAGTAAGCAAGAGGATCCAGAAAGTACAAAAAAGAAAATACAGTTTTTGCTCAATACATGATTTTTATGTTAGTATCTACTAGGTTAAACATGTTTATTTATAGTACAAATTGTGCTCAGAAATCATAAGACAAAGTTCAGATTCATTTAAAATCTTCCAGCTAGAATTTGTGTGAAAGAACTTAAGCAACCTTAATATTGGCTGAGACTTTTAAAAGAGAAGGAGAATTTACTTTTTTGCCTAATCAGGAGGGAGCTTGGTCTGTGTTTAGGAAATAGTGTGTGCCCTTTGAATGAATGGAGTGGCACCGTGAATCATGACAGGATTCCATTTACTGGCTCTATGGCCAGCTGCTGACAGTCTATAAGTCTTAAAAGAGATGGAGTAGAGGAGCTGAAGGTTGGCATCTGCTCATTGATGACAACTATGTTTATGATATATTGTGGACTAGTTGGGGCACTGAGGCAGGAGAATCATTTGCGCCCACCAATTCAAGACCAGCCTGGGCAACATAGCGAGACTTTGTCTCTAAAACATTTTTTTAAAATGTTGTGGAATATGTGTGTATTGCATGTAAATTTTAGTGGTTGCTAAAATATTTTCTGCTACTTTATAAAATAGAGAATAAATTATGAGAAATAGTCAATAAGATCAAGAGTGTGATATTTCTGTGTGTAATAAATAAAATATTGGGTGAGAGTCCTTAGCACATGGATGATGCTCAGGAAATGCTGCTAGACACTAAGCGCTGAATAAGTTTCATAAATACCTGCAAATATTGCATCGGGGGATCAGTAGTTAAGATTTTAAAAAATTAGCATGAATTCAAAGCCATATAAAAGTATAATTATTCTGATGGAGATTTTTTTTCAGTTGAAACTTTGATTACATTTTAAATGTGTTTTGGATATTTCTTGTCTTAGGAATGTCTTTATAATGAATCTAATTTTTCCAGTGAATTTTGAAGTACAAATTCAATTCCACAGGATGCAAGCTTCTGGATTTAATTTGGTTAATAAATTATCTGGTGATATCTCCCTTTGGTAAGGTTTGGTAGAAGCATGGCATGCAGGAATGTGATGCACTTTAAGTCTTGTGTTGGTTGGATTTCTTAAAAAAATAAATGCTACTTTTTTTTTCTTTTGACATCAGGTGATGTGTGCTGTGAGCATGATACACATTTTAGTTTCATTAAATAGTTCATTACAATCAACTCTCAATTGTTCAGGGACTGGTTGTGTAGTTTACGAACAACTTGTGCCTTTGAGGCCCTTTCTTGCGATGCTTGTTCGCATCCCCAGCCCTCCACTGAATAGTGTCCCTGTCTACAGGAGGTCCGTGAAAATTAAATATGAAAACAAACAAAACTTGAGCTCAAGCTCGGAAGGAATGTGGTGAAATAATTGAATGAATTGGAGTTTTTAGATTAGTTGTGGATTATATTAATTCATCCTATCTGCTTATTTATTCATTTTATCTATTCTTTTCCTTGCTGCTTTTACACAGTCAATAGAGAGTTGAATGTAATGAACTATTTCAAATAATTAGTTGTACTGTAAAAACAAAGTGAAACAAAACCTACCACCCAAGCACTCAATCTTGGTGAAAATGGACAATGTAATTGTTAAGTGCAATACAGGAGTTCTCCTTATCTGGATGTGCTTCAGAAAGCATGGCTGAAACAACCTTCCACACTGCTTTTTGCTGAAACAGCTCACTGTTTTTGTTTGCCACTGTGTAGCTTTTGTGTGTAATTACAGTTGCTGAAAGCATAAGCACACCCACAGTCCTATATTGGTCACATAAATAATTGTATTGTAATACTCATTTTTCCCGCCTAAAATAGGTAGCATATTTGTAAAATATAAACTGACTATGTGAAAGGCAGTTGGAAATATGGTCACTTCATAACCACTGGTTCAATTAATACTGATTTTCCTTAAAAACATATTAAATTAGAAAGAGGAAATTGCAATGTTTAGAGGACTTTTAAAATGCTATTTTACTATTTAACAATAGATGAGGCCGGGCACAGTGGCTCACACCTCTAATCCCAGCACTTTGGGAGGCTGAGGCAGGTGGATCATGAGATCAGGAGATCAAGACCATCCTGGCTAACACGGTGAACCCCCGTCTCTACTAAAATACAAAAAATTAGCTGGGTGTGGTGGCAGGCACCTGTAGTCCTAGCTACTTGGGAGGCTGAGGCAGGAGAATGGCGTGAACCCGGGAGGTGGAGTTTGCAGTGAGCCGAGATTGCGCCACTGCACTCCAGCCTGGGCGACAGAGCAAGACTCCGTCTCAAAACAAAAAAAAAAAAAGAAAAACAAAATTAGCTGGGTGTGGTGGTGGGCGCCTGTAGTCCCAGCCACTTGGGGGCTGAGGCAGGAGAATGGCGTGAACCCAGGAGCTTGCAGTGAGCCGAGATCGTGCCACTGTACTCCAGCCTGGACGACAGAGTGAGACTCCATCTCAAACAAACAAACAAACAAACCAAGAACAATAGATGAGGTTTTAAGATGATATTTTGAGATAAGGTTTTCACATCCAGCAAGATGTTCTATGACCCAAATGAAATGCAATAAATAGGGTCATGATTGTCTGGGAGAAAGGAAACCCTGTCTTCAAAAGGTAATAGTTCCTACTACTTAAGGGCAACTTTATGATATATCTTATGGAATTGTGGGATGGGTGGTTTTGGGGAGAAAATAGACTCATGGATCCCTCTACTTTCAGCTGTATACAAAGCCCGTGGTTGCAGTTGAACTGCAAAATCACTAGGGACAGCTATTAGCAGAGAACATAAATATTTCATTTTTCTTTTTTTCTTTTTTTATTTTTATGTATCTTCCCATGGTTGAGTAGTTAATTTTTCATTTTCAATTTTGATCTAAGAAATCTTGGGTTCTTTACCTTTATAGTAGGTTTTAAAAGGGAATAAAGGTCAGATATTCTTTAAATGAAGAGAAAATTTTAACTCTTGAAAAAAGAAACTCTTCAAACAGCAAGTAGACTTCGCCATTTTAGCAAAAGTATGTGCCTTGAATTTGTAGCTTCAGTGGAACTAGAACCCTGGGGTTTAGATTCCTACTGTGATGTTCTTTTCACCATACCAGGTGCCACTTCAAAAGAAGGGTAGCTGCTGGTGATGTTATATCCCTCTTTATTTTCAGCAAAATCTCAGCTTGAATCTTACATGGCTCTTACATAGAATCAACAGAAGTGCTTTTGGAATTGCAATTTATAAAAAACATGTTTGTGTACTAGAGTGAATGTGATGGCTGATCCTAGGATGTGGCAGAAAATGTCTTCACCCTCAAATTCTTTTTTTTTTTTTGAGACAGAGTCTCGCTCTGTCCACCTCAAGTTCTATATTAAATACATAGCTTCTCAGAAAGCACCTGATCCCATCTGTAAATCACATCCTGAGCTTCACTATTCTGAAAATATTACCATATTCCGTATTTGCTAAATTATCTAATTAGGTATGAATTCCATGAGAATAGGGACTACTTCTTAGACCTTTTTGTTTTCTCCCTGGCACTTCTTAATATTCTTTTTATTTCACATGATTGGTATTTTATCCATTTCACTTGCAAGTTTTATTCAGCTTGGTTAGGCAAGGTAATCATTGTCAAGAATAAGAAAGAATGAGGACCTGAAAACTACTGAATTAATATTAGATTCTACTTACGAATACGATTTTTATGAACCACTGTAAGCTGTTTCACAGATATCAAGGAACATTTTGGCTATATGATTGGTCTCTTAAAAATATATACAATGTTAGGCTGGGCACAGTGGCTCACACCTGTAATCCCAGCACTTTGGGAGGCTGAGGCAGGCGAATCACCTGAGGTCAGGAGTTCAAAACCAGCCTGACCAACATAGTGAAACCCCGTATCTACTAAAAATACAAAAATTAGCTGGGTGTGATGGTGCACGTCTGTAATCCCAGCTACTCGGGAGGCTGAGGCAGGAGAATCTCCTGATCCTGGGAAGCAGAGGTTGCAGTGAGTTGAGATTGTGCCACTGTACTCCAGCCTGGGTGACAGAGCAAGATCCCCATCTCAAAAAGAAGAAAAAACTCTCTCTATATATATATGTATACACACACACACATATATATACTTATATATACACACATTTATATATATTATATATATTTAAATATATATGTATTTAAAACCATATATATATATAGCTTTATGGGTGGTGTTTTGAAATAAATATGTGGATTGACCCAAAGCTTACAGATAACTATAGTAAAATAGCAAGACTTAGAGCAGCTAATGTAGGTGCAACCAAAAGTATTCTCGAATTGGAAGGACATGGTTAAAATATGTCACTATATTTAGAAACTTATTGGCTAGGATTTACATGGCACAGATGATAATAAAATAGTAAACCAAATCCAATTGTTCTTTAAGAAATTGGAAGTTGAGAACACATGGACACAGAGAGGGGAACAACACACCTCAGGGCCTGTCGGGGGTTGGGGGGTGAGGGGAGGGAACTTAGAGGATGGGTCAGTAGGTACAGTAAGCTACCAGGGCACAGGTATACCTATGTAACAAGCCTGCACGTTCTGCACATGTATTCTGTTTTTTTTTTTTTATTTTTTCTTTAGAAGAAATAAAGAAAAAAATGTAATTGGAAGACCAGATGCAGCAGTGGCAAAATGTGGTATCAAGCTCCCAGTACTTTAGAGTATGGATGGTGACTCAGGCCTCTACATGGCCCTGTGACTTGGAGCTGCCTTGGTGTCATGTGCAACAGCACGTGTTTTCCTAGGGAGAAAGGGGATTGGGAATATGCTTACATCGTGTTGACTTTCATTTGTTTTTGCTCATAATTTAATTTTTAAAAGGGATACCAATTCATGGTTCAAAGATAGAAAACAATGTAAAGATATATTGTGCAAAATCTCTCTTCTACTTTTTTTAATTTTATTTGCCCAGTTTCTACCCTTCTTCTTCCTCAGGTGTGCACTGGAGACATTCCTTTATGCAGATACTCCTATTCTCTCCCTCACATTTTTACACAAATGAGCATACTACATGCCTTGCTCTGCCTATTCATCTTTTCACTTAATACTGCTCCTTAATGATCTTTCCTTAACTGTATATAGAGACCTTCTATGATGAATCTTTGTGAGTTACAGCATCTGACTACTTATGGACGTGATGAGTAGAGACCAGTCCTGTAAACAGCAGGAGCTGTTTCCACAAACCAAAGCGCAACCTTTCTTTGGTTGGTTGGTGAGCTTGAGGCTTCTCTATTGTATTTCGATTGCCAGATATAGTTTCTGATAACAGTACCATATGCGAGTGTGGACTCCTCTGTATCATCCATGTGAGGTTATCTGATATTGCAAATATGAAATTATGTTTTTTAAAGTTTGGGTTTAGATTAAGTTACACTACGTGGAGAAGTTCTGTTTATTCGTATCAACTGAATTCTGATTTGCTTTTTCATTTATCAAACTAATTCATTCTAATATTTACTTGGTATAAAATACACAAAGGGAGGGTTTTGGTTTTCATTTTTGAGATAGTGATCAATTCTTTAAGTGAGATTTTATTTACTACAATAATATGTCTTCTAAATAAATTCAGCAATGTAAGTAACTTTAATAATGAAAATTAAACTGTTCTTTGTTATGAAGAAAGGATAACTTCGATTCCCCACAATTTGAGTTATGAATAAAAATACTTAAAGATAAGGTGGATATTGCTACAATAGCATACATTTAAAAATCAATTAGACTTACTTCTTTAGAGGACTTTTCCCATAATCAATTTTAGTTTTTATTAAAAATGAACATCAGGTTTAAGGAGCGATATTAGTTTAATGTATTTAAGATATGAGTGAATCAGATGCCCAAGGCTCAAACACAAAACATATTTCTACAAGGTCATGCCTAGTCCTGCATTTCCCGAATGGAGCTGACATTAGAATTTTTAATACACTTCTGAGACTATGGGAAGATCAAATGTACTCATCTCTCACTGCAAAGTTGATACAAGTGTGTAACATTTTCTGCTTGCTTTTGCAGTGTTTCTAATATTTGGATAGATTGCTTTTTCTTTTTGGTGGCAGATGCATTTACTCTGTTGTGCTTGTGGCATAAGACCTCGTGGGGAGGGATAATGGCCTACTTATTGACTTTAAGAAAGCTCTAACTGAAATGGGAGATGAATATGAAAAAGATCCACAGTCGCTTTCTGAATCCAGACTGATAGGCACTATGGGACATGCTTCTATGATCATTTATTAGAAGATGTTTTACCTCAAAGAGAAAAGAATTGAACAAAATTTGTGTGAAGGATAAAAGAACCAGATGTCAGATCAATAATGCGGACTCTTGTGCAGTTATTTCTAGCTTCAAATATAGCACCAAAGATCCATGTAGTATCTCAGTTGTGATTTATTTCTGCTTCCTAGATTGTTGTAGGAGATAAAGTTGTTTTGATGCCTGTGAATGCAGGACAGCCACTACATGCCAGCAACATAGAGCTTCTTGATAACCCGGGGTGTAAAGAGGTAAGTTCAAGTGGAAAAGAAATGAATGTGTTGATTTTTCTCATGAGACAGAGGGAGAAAAAAGTAATATAGTTTCTTTCATTGTTTTCATGAGCATAATCCCAGTTATTCTAATTAATATCCCTAAGGTACATGTAGCTGTGATTAGCTATTGCTATTTTTGGATGATCTCTCAAAGATACTTGTATTGAGCTATATACTTCATTATGTAAAGTTGTCTTTAATTTCTTTTTACTAGTTGAACTAACAATTTCTGGTAGAGAATGGAATCTGTAGTCTTATAACTTTGAACATTTCTTCATTAATAGGTGAATGCTGTTAATTGCAACACCAGCTGGAAAATCACTTTATTCATGAAATATAGTTCCTATCGAGAGGATGTATTAAAAGGAGTAAGTATGTGCTGCATAGGACATTTGCTGGAGAAATGAAGGTAGTCTTACTGAAATGCTAGATGCAAAACCTATGTATTCACTGGTGTTCATAATTTAGAATGTGACTACACATGTTAATACTTACTCTAAGTGTTTTACTGAACTTCCCCCCCACCAATATTTTTAAATGTTTAAATAAGCATTAAAAGTCAAATAGCTAGCAGAAGGGCCCAGAGTATCAAACCAGAAAGAGACACCTTCTCCTCACATGTGTTTGTTCAGATGTCTCTTGACTTTTTTCCTAGGGGGACGTTGTTAGATTGTTTCATGCGGAACAAGAGAAGTTTTTGACTTGTGATGAGTACGAGAAAAAACAGCACATTTTCCTTCGTACAACCTTGCGCCAATCAGCTACTTCTGCTACTAGTTCTAAAGCACTGTGGGAAATAGAGGTATGTAAATGCTTTTTGGCACTTAATAAATATTTAGATCAAAAAGGCAAGATTCACTGGGCTGGTTGTTTTATTGCTATAGGCATCATTTATGATAGAATCATAAAATAGAATAATGTTTGTGAACCAACTTGTGCCTGTTCTTTGCTGTGACCAATTTGAAAGGAAACTATTTCCTAAGCCTGTCTTCTCTGTGGTATCTCTCATTTTTTCTCTCTCTCCTTCTCTGTCAAATACACACACACACACACACACACACACACACACACACACACACACACATTTTAAGAGGGTACATTACAATCCTTTAACAAATCAGTAGTGAAATGTCAAGACTAGTTAGACTGAAGACCATGTGCCTCAGATGGCACTGGAGTCAAGATGGAGTAGGAGGCCTCACTTTGAGGAGGGTTGATGCCAGAACTACAATGTTTATTTCTTCTGCGGATGCCATTTATATTGGAATCAGGAGACCCATAGTTAAGAATTCATTCATCTTTTTAACAGTATCACTTAAATGTGGAACATGGTAGACTAATTAAGGAAATGTAATCTATGGATTTTCCTTAAAGGATCTTTTATATGTGGAGGAGATAAGATCTACAGAATTGCCTATGAACAAGAGATTTACTAAACATCTAAGCCACTACCTATGGTTCTCAACCATTTCAAATTCTTCACCTGCCCTCAATTTTAAAACATATATTTTGGATGTTCCCTTTAATATTCTAAAATGAAATTTATGGATAATATTATTTATATATTCTAATAGGTAGAATTAGTATAATGCTCAAATTCTAAGATAAAGAAAAAATAAAAGGAAAATACTTTACAATATAATAATATGTATTTCAACATGAGAATGACTATCTAAGCAATACAATATTTATGCCTATCTTGGATGGATATGTTTGGATTTGAGAGAAGTGGTTGAAGAAGAGGATCAGAAGACAACCCATCCAAGTACAGGAAAATGAAAAAGCAAAGGTAAATGTGGCCCTTGATGATAACCAGTGTTAGGAGACGTAGTAGCGGAACAAACTGAAAAACGGAGAGATAACCATAATCAAAGTAGGGATAATACTTTAGGCAAATTACCGACGAGGTGCAGAAAATGAGAAAGTTTGATGCCTCTGCAAATGAGCTGAGCCTTGTTTATAAATATGACACTGAAAAAGAACTCTCTTAAGTTTATGACATGGTTTAGAATCGAGACGAAATAGTACAAAAGAACTTGTCTTCTATCTGAAACTCCACAACGTATTGAGGAATAATTTCAGTTGCTAGCATGCAGATGGACTTTGGAGACCTAACCATCAACAGGCGATGGAACTGAGAAGCTCTGGGGAAAACAGCTATGACTAAAGCTACTAACACACGAGGCTGCATGAAACCCTTCCCAGAAGTCTGCCTCATTCTTAAGAGTAAAACTGAAAAATAACAGGCCATCCTAAAATAAATACATAATTACAGCATGCATTTTCATACCATAAAGTTCTTAATATTCTGCTCTTTTTAAAAATTTAAAAAATATAGAGGTAGCAATGAGATATTATTTAAAACTCTGTTAATGAAATACAGTGAGTTACCTGCATTTGATGTGTCTCTGCTTATTTAATATTGGTTCTGAGTCTGTTAAAAGGAGTTTTGAAAATTCTCTCATATTTTTGCTTTCAGTTTTATAGCTTTTGCTGTAACTGTACCACTGCCGTGAACCCTTTCCATCAAAATGCATAGTTGGAAATGCTGTGAGACATTGAACAGAATAGGGAACGAATAAATAGTTTAATAATTTTGAGATGTCTTTACTTCATTTAAACATCGCTCACCATAATGAATTTCATATAATTTGATGTAAAATGTTTTTACCTGCTGATGTACTAAAGTATTGCCAGTTTATATCGATTGTAGGCTTATTTCTGTTTGAGATTTGAAAGATGCAGGCTTCAGGACGTTTCTCTATTGTGTGCTGTCACAGTTGGGCTTCAGTGAGGATGTCTGAGGACTGTACTTACCCAGCATAAGCATCAGGTGTTTCAAGCAAGAGGGAAATTATGTTCAACATGATTGGAAGGGCTGGGGAGGAAACGTGGAATGGGGGACATGGGCTTATCTGAATGCAGATAAGCAATGCAGTGACTGCTCCTCCTCTCAGCCTGCAGGCCTCTGCTCACATGCTGAGGGGTCCTTACTCACGCACCTTGTAGGAGCGGGCACTAGTCAGCTGCTCCCACTGTTACTGCAGCCCAAAGAGGAGCCCCTCTTCTACTGTCCTCTGCTTTCCATTCTAATGGGAATGTCCTCAGAGCCCCACTGGGTGAGGCTTTCAGTCCCTGTGATGCAGGGGAGCACTTAGCAGGGTGGGGCTGGTCCTGAGGGCCACACACAGTGTTGATCACATTCTGGAATTCCCTGTAAATTGCAGCATAGATAATATCTTGGTCACTGCATATTAAATGCCAATAGCATCCCTCCAAAATCATCGTGATAAACAAAAACACCCTCCCTTCCAAATCTGTAGAATATCCCCGCTAGGGAACTGTACTGCCCTTGCCAGACCCACTGATGTATACGAGAGTAGTTCTTGAGATCTTCAGATTTGTTAACCTTAGCAATTATATACAAATCACAAAATGTGTGTGTGTGTGTGTGTGTGTGTGTGTGTATTTGAGACAAACATTAGATTTTATCAGATTCTTGCAGATATCTCTGCCTCCCCCAAAGAATTAAGATTTCAAACACTGACAAGATCACAGTGGCCAGTGTGATTAGCAAAGGATTTGTGGAAGAAATGTGATGTGAGAATTTGAAGGATAGGTGGGCTTTTGGCCACAGAGGGAGTGTTTTGTAAAACCTCAAGGGCCTTGAAGTATTTTCATAATTATTATTTTGTCTGGGTTATGAGAGTGTGGGAAGACAGTTGCTAGAGTCTAGCAAAAGGCGTTAGCAAGTGAAGTATGTTAACATACAGATTTCACAGTTGCAGCAGGAGCCAAAGGGTGGTCAGTACTAGCAAAAAGGACGCAATGTGCTGAGGGAGAGTCATGAAAGTTGTCCTAGCACTCTGATACGCCTTATGATATTTAATCTTCACAACAATCCTGTGAATCAACCCATTTTGTACACGAAGACATAAGGCTCAAAGATGTTAAATTCCTTTCTGTGCTCATACCCCAGTAATTGGTGGACCTGGGACTCACATGCCTTAGTCTGACTGTAAAACCCGAGCTTTTCTGCTGTCCCATCCCACCTGTTGCAACCAGGTGTGTCAGAGCTTCTACTGTGTTCATTCCCAGTGAGCCTAGGGACTCAGCATCTGGGCAAGGCCAATGCAAAGACAGGTATCAAAAGACATGCTGTCAATAAAAAGCATGCATGGAAACGGCCAAGAATTAAGTAGTTTAGACCTTAGGCCTTGACATTTGTGATTCTCTCTTCCAATCTGCGTGGCTTTCTTATCCTCCAGGTTTCAGCTCACATGACATCTCCAAGTGGCCCATACTCATGATGGTCATATCTAAAGTTGCCTTCCCTAGGTGCTCAATCATGTACTTCCCTTGTGTCATTTCTGGCACTTGTCAAATCTTACTTCTTTGTTCACTAGGCTCTCTCTTTTCCGTTAGAATGGAAGCTCTAGCTTTATCCACTGCTGTGTTTCTCTTCTCTTGAAGGTACTTGGCACATAGTGGGCTCTTAATGCAATCTGCCAAGAAAATGTTTGAAAAACAAAGGGAAGAAAATCTCAGTGTTTCCACTTTGGTCTTGGAAGCATGTCTTTCTGAGTAAAGCTGTGTTTGCAGATGTAAGGCACGAGTGTCACGCATGCACGAGTTAACAACTGTTATAACATGTCTCTTGCTCATTTATGGGGAATTTTGTTTTTCTGCCACATTATACTCTCATGGAAACTTAAATTAGGTTTGACAGATCATCACTAACAGAAGGGCAGACATGTAAACTGTTGGCATTTGCTTGCCGGGAGCATAAATATTGTTTTGCCATTACTGTTGTTGCTCTCTTTGTAGGTGGTTCATCATGACCCATGCCGTGGGGGTGCAGGACAGTGGAACAGCTTGTTCAGATTTAAACATCTTGCAACTGGAAACTATTTAGCTGCAGAGGTAAGACTAATGGATAAAGTGGTGTTAAGTTTCTGACTCTGAATTAGTGAAAGAGGCAATCGGGTTCTCCACAAGACATTATATTTGCAGGAGCAGTCATTATACAAATTTGATTGTTGCTTCTAATATTCTGGATTGGCATATAAATTATTTTTAAAATGTAAGTGCTAGCCAAAGCATTACAAATCAAGACAACAACGATAATAACAACAAAACTCTGCAGTTGGTTTACTGGAAGGTCAACTGGAATGAGGCATCTGATTTGCATATGTATGTGATGTGGCCTAAATTTTCTATTTAGCTTCACCTTTTCAGAATGTCTACATGATAGATATGATGAGTTCATTGTTCATGTCATATAGCCTAGCTAGCTTTGGGTTCATCTGCAGTGGCCTCTTTCACCGTGGGTGGCTTTTATTGTTCAAATCTTTGGGAAGGAAAATGTTTTCTTCCTAAAACTGTCAATAAAATGGTAAAACATACAAAAGCTTTTCTTTATCCACTAAAAATATGTTGACAGACAGATATGAAGGATATCAGAAGATATGAAGGATGGGCAGAAATAACATCATGGAAGTTTTATAAATATTTTAATTAAAGTTTGGTTATCTAATTTAAAAATAATTTTGAAGCTAGTCTTTTCCAGATGGAACTGTGCTGGGCACTTAGAAAGCATTTGATGACTACTTTGTGAATGGATAGAGGATGGGAAGAAGGAGATTTCCGGATCTGTATGTGAGAGGCATTTGGAGACATATTGGGCAAATTAATCACACTACACTCCAATTTCTTCTTCTGGAAAATGGGGATAATCAAATTTATTTCTATTTCTCTTAACTTAATTAAATGAGGCAAAGTGCTTGCAGAAGTTGTGGCTTATGGTAAGCACAGGGTAAGTGATGCTGGCATGACTAATTTTTTTTTTTTTGAGACAGATTCTTGCCCTGTTGCCCAGGCTGGAGTGCCATGATGCACTCAACCTGTGCCTCCCAGGTTCAAGCAATCCTCTTGCCTCAGCCTCCTGATTAGCTGGGACTACAGGTTCATGCCACCATGCCTGGCTACGGTTTATACTTTTAGTAGAGAAAGGGTTTTGCCCTGTTGGCCAGGCTGGTCTCAGATTCCTGGACTCAAGCGCCTGCCTCGACCTCTCAAAGTCCTGGGATTATAGGCATGAGCCACTGTGCCCAGCCTAATTTTATGTGATAAACAGGGATTATTTTTACTTTTTAAAGTATCTAACACATTATTTAGTGCTCAACTAGATGAAATACAGCTTTGCAATTTACAGTCTGTTTATAGTATAAATGTTTTAAAGTAACCCTTTTGTAAAACAACTCATTGAAGCAAAAATCATTAGTAAGTTAGAGAATCTTGTCTAAAATACAAATTACAAAAGCCTAACTAGATATCCTATAAAAGATAAGAAATTAGGATTAAAATCCTCTGGGATCTTATGTTAGTGGCTCTTTTCCCCAATTCACTTTTTAAGCAAATCTACTGATGTGCTGTAGAAAACTGACATGATGTACATGTATATTACTAGTTTTCTTTGTTAATTTCTATAATTAAAACATGTATCATTTGATGCATTCAAATGATTAGATTTTTAAGAATTAAATTGTTCATTAACCTTAGTGAAGACCCAAGATTTCAATACATACATGAATTAATTAAAAATGGAGAAGTAGAAAGCAATTCATTCCTTGAAAAGATTTGAAAGACTGTCTTTCATCCTGTCTCTAGAGAATGCAGCTTTAAATGCCAGGTGCCGTCTCATTCATTAAAGAGTCTGGTGTGTTTAGAGGACCTTTTCTTTGACCTTTAATACTTTAGATAACATCTTTTTTATGGTCTAGTGGGAGGAGGGAAATTAAGTATTAAGTACATATCTGAAAATTGAAAGCTAGGAATTTATTTTCTACTGATTTTAACTAGTGTAACAGAATGGGTGCTCTGTGTTCTAATATTAAAATAGCAATCATAGTCTCAAAATCCTGGCATCCATACATTGGTGTTTTGTATCTTCTATGTCAGTTGGGACAAAATCTGGGTGTGCTCATGTCTCAGGATGCTTGTCCTTACTGGTGTGAAAGTATCTAGAGGTGTGGCCAAATCACAGGGATTTCCAGTCCCGGAACAGCTGGTAACTAGCCTCTGACAGCAGTTGAGAAACAATGATTACACTTTTATCATTTTGCTTTCTAAAAATGCCAAGTCTTTATTTCTTGTTTAAACTTTTTAATTTTTACGGGTACATAGTATATGTATATCCTTATGGGGCACAAGTGATGTCTTGATACAGGTATACAATGTGTAATAATCACATAGGGTATTTGGGATATCAGTCACCTCAAGCATTTATCATTTCGTGTTAGGAACATTCCAGTTCTACTCTTTTAGTTATTTTGAAATATACAATAAATTATTGTTAACTGTGTAGTTACCCCGTTGGAGTATCAAATTCTAGATCTTACTCCTTTTATCTAACTATATTTTTGTACCCATTAATCATCTCCACCTTTTCTCTCCCTCCCTGCCACCCCTCCTAGCCTCTGGTAACCATCCTTCTACTCCCTAGCTTCATAAGTTCAATTGTTTTAATTTTTAGCTCCCACATATGAGTGAGAACTTGTGAAATTTGTCATTCTGTGCCTGGCTTATTTCACTTAACATCGTGTCCTCCAGTTTTATCCATATTGTTGCAAATGACAGGATCTCATTCTTTTTTATGGCTGAATACTATTCCAGTGTGAACAGGTACTGCATTTTCTTTATCCATTCATCTGTTGATGTATACTTAGGTTGATTCCAAATCTTGGCTATTGTGCGTAGTGCTGTAATAAACATGGGAATGCAGGTATCTCTTCCATGTACTGATTTCCTTCCTTTTGGGTATATACCTAGCAGTAGGATTGCTGGTTCATATGGTAGCTCTATTTTTAGTTTTTTGAGGAACCGCCATACTGTTCTCTGTAGTGGCTGCACTAATTTACATTCCTACCACCTATGTGAGAGTTCCTCTTTCTCCACAACATCAGCATTTTTATTGACTTTCTTTTGGATAAAAGTAATTTTAACTGGGGTGAGATGATATCTTATTGTAGTTTTGGTTGGCATTTCTCTGATGATTAATGATGTTAAGCATTTTTTAATATATTTGTTTGCCATTTGTATGTCTTCTTTTGAGAAATTTGTTAGATCTTTTGCTCATTTTTAAATCAGATTATTAGTTTTTTGTTTTTTGTTTTTTTTGTCTGTTGAGTTGTTTTAGCTCCTTACATATTCTGGGTATTAATCTCTTGTCAAAAAATGCCCAGGATGGCCGGGCGTGGTGGCTCACGTCTGTATTCCCAGCACTTTGAGAGGCTGAGGAGGGTGGATCACCTGAGGTCAAGAGTTCAAGACTAACCTGGCCAACATGGTGAAACCCTGTCTCTACAAACATACAAAAATTAGCGAGGCATGATGGCGGGTGCCTGTAATCCCAGCTACTTGAGAGGCAGAGGTGGGAGAATTACTTGAACCCGGGAGGTGGAGGTTGCAGTGAGCCAAGATCATGCCATTGCGCTTCAGCCTGGGCGACAGAACAAGACTCCATCTCAAAAAAAAAAAAAAAAAAAAAAAGCTCAGGTTTTTAATTCAAAGCATTAGTCAGATGTCATTCAACTAGGTATGGGGTTCTCAATGTTTTGAGTGACAGCCTCCTAGAATTATTTGTTTTATTACACTATACCCTTATTCTTAGGTGGTAGAGGCTCCATGTCACATATTTATTTTACTTATTCAGTTTTCTCTTTAATATCTAAATATTATTTTTAAAAAAGACACATATTGGGATGTGGGGAATGCGAGCATTGGGAATGATTATTTTTGGAATTCATAAAATTGCAAACATAGTCTTTAAGATTTCATGCAACCTTCAATATATGTTTTTTCAGTGCCTGGTAAATGCACAGCATGGTAGAATGCTGCAGGTACGGCAGAAGAAGCTGAGGACTCAGTCTTTGCCTTCAAAGAACGGAGCTGCTAGTTCAGAAGACAGTGCTGCACAATTGGGGAGGGCTTATTATATGTGCAAGTAGAATTGGGTCATATTCCAATGAGAGAATCTAGGGTGAGGTTAGTTGAAGATTCTTGCTTGGGGCAAACTGGTTCTCAAGGGAAATAATAGACATGGACTGTTAGAGAAATCAAAGGGCAGTCCTGTGTAAGTTGCTAAGGAGGAGCATCAGAGATATGGAATATGCAAATCGTACATAGACAATATTAAAACTGAGGCCCAGCCCAAGGAAGGGGTTGTGAAAGGAATGATTGAGTGATCGGTCTCCTTACTTTAAGATTTTGAATGAAGGGTTTGACTTTTATCTAGTTTGTAACAGGAATGAAGTTTGAGGAAGTTTATCTTGGTCGCTACCTCGAGGCTGGGACTGGTCAGTTACTAGCAGGCCTTTGGTAGAGATCAGTGATGTCATTCAAAAAAATCCCAGTACAGTGTGATAAATTTATGATAGCAATATGAATAGTGGCGTGCTTATGAATAGTGGCCCACACTTTTCTCAGGGGGTGTCAGGGATGTGCAAGGAATGGTCAGGAGGTCAGAGGCGTTGCTGTTTGATGAATGAGTAAGGCACATGGGGAAGAGGGAGAAGGGGCGTTCAGGCAGTGAGGGCAGCTTGTACACAAGAAAGGAGGTGTGTGGTGCCATACAAACTAGTGTCGTATATAGGACTTGTGAGTTTGGAAGTAATGCTAGAAGGTGAGAGGGAAGTGATGGGGCCGGAAATGTAGTGCAGCTGATAGTTCAGGTCATATGTGTTAAGGA
Source organism: Rhinopithecus bieti (assembly GCF_001698545.2). Lineage (NCBI taxonomy): Eukaryota > Metazoa > Chordata > Mammalia > Primates > Cercopithecidae > Rhinopithecus > Rhinopithecus bieti. Next base: position 2,414,713 of record NW_016828382.1, on the reverse strand, counting down.
GAATGGGTTTTATCTGTAAAGTACCGAGGAGTATAATAAATACATTTGTGATTAAAGAAGACCACTCCAGAGTTGTAGTGTCTAATATAGTAGTTTCTAGCCACATGTTGGCTATTAAATTAAAATTAATATTACCAAAATTAAATAAAATTAAAAAGTCGGTTTCTCATTCACAATAGCCACATTTCAAGTTGCTCAACAGCCATGCCACATGAAATAATGCACATTTCCAAAGAGACAGTTGTAGTGGGCAGCACTGCTCTGGAGCCTTTGTGAAGTTACTAGAAGAAATTGAATCTAGAGGCAGTGAGGCCAGATAAGAATCTGAATGATCTGCTTTCTACATTTTCTTTCTTTGCCATCTGGTGGAAGTTTTGCCTATCTACAAACAAATAGAGTAGTCGACTTTAAAAGGGCTATATTACAATCTTTAACAAAGAAAATTATTTTGCGTTACTTGACCTATATTGCTTTGGAAGGGTCATCAGCAGTTTTTGCTTTAGTAATTTTAAGGACTTGAACAAAGGGAGAGCCTTCAGTAATGCTGACAAAGGGAAGGGTTGAAGGCGTTCTTGGGAGACAGAACTGATGCAGTGGTAAGCCGTCAGGTATTAGGGGTTAAGGAATAGGATTCTGGCTTTGGAGAATTAGTGATGTTGTTTATCAAATTAGGGGAAATGAGAAGAGGTGCCAAATTGGTGAGTGAAATAATCCATTCAAATTTGTTTATGCTTATAAAATGTCTGGGTGAAGTTGTCCGCTTGGGAAGATTTCAAAACATCTGGAAGTTTGGGGATTGACCAGTGTTGGATGTGGGTTTTCAGAACACAGTTAAGATCATTAGGGAGCAGAAAGAGAGTGGGAGGATGTTTGAAGGTAGAATCATGAGGAAATTATCTTTGAAGGATTAGGGAGAGACTGGGAGCCTGAGAAGCCAGAAGCACCTGGAAAATCAAATGGGCTGAATTACAAATGCCAAGCGAGGGAGGAGAGAGTTGCACAAAGGAGGGAGTGCTACTGAACAGGCCAGAAACAAATCTCTTTACATCATCTGGCAAGAATGCAATCACTTCTTACTTATGGGGAACATTTTTAGTGGAAACCAGAATGCAGGAGTGGAGGAATGATCAGGAAGCTGGGAAGCAGAAGTGGGTACAGACTAAGTTTTCATAGCACGGCTGTGAAAAGGGGAAGTGGAGTAGTAGGCCAGGGGAAATTAAGAGTCCTATTAGATGATTTTTATAAAATGTATTTTTTACAATGAGGTAGTTGAGGATGCTGCTGTTTTTGCATCAAAGGGAAGTACCTAACAGTGCGGCTAGACATTGCAGAGTATTAGCCTTTTTTCCCCATGGCCTTTCCAACTTTAACAGACATATTTATAATTTAAAATATTACTTTCATGTGCTGTAGGCATTCCTGGTAAATTGGATTATGTAATTCTTGAATTGCCTTTGAGTTTATGGTGTTTATATTGGCCAGTGTGACAGAGCCTAGCATAGTGGGAAAAAAATCCCATGCTTACTGTTTACAATCTGTCTGACTTTAAGCAAATATTTAACCCCTCTGGACCTGAGTTCCTTTGTGTATAAAAAAGTTAAGAATGTATATTATGTGGTATTATTCTGGAATTAAAGAAGATAGGGGATGTACAGCACCTTGTACATAAGAGGTATGCAGTAAATATTAAGTCCGTTTACTTTCTTGGAAAGGAAGTAGAAAATGCAGAGTAGTGTTTTATTATTAGTATCGTTATTAATAACTGGCATGTCTTAGATAACTTAAGGCAGGTAAGTGTTTAGGGGCAAAGTTTAGTTATTTAATGTGTTTATCTGGAAAAGATTACTACGATGCTTTGACATAGGAAACACTGCCTCATGGAGCCACTGAAAATCCTTCTAATAATATCTCCTGATCTCTTGTACAGTTCCTATGTCAGGTATAACACACAGCCAGCCAGTCACTCCCATGATTTATAAATAGACATTTTGGGTGACATTACTCTTAATCAATTGGGCAAAATATGCTGAGTGCTTATCCAGAACAGCTGAAAAGACTATCCATGCCTTGGATTATTAGAATATTTTAACATATATTGCTTTTATTTCTCTAAGTTCTTTAGATAAATTTTTCTAAAGCAGAAATGAAAGACCATCCTGGCTAACACGGTGAAATAGTGTTTTTTATTGTCTATACGTTTGAGTTTAACTAAAGCTATTGTGTAATAACTTAAATTGTGGTCTTTTAAATAATATAGCGCAGTTAGAATTCATTGAGCATTTTAGCATTTTAAAAGCCTCTGATTCTGGATAATGCCACAGTTATTCTCCATAAACTTGAGATATTGCAGAAATCCCCCACTTAGGGAGGAAATGCTTATAACATTTCTTTGAGCTTATCACAGTTCGCAGTTAACTATGTATTGGTTTGTTACCTGTTGTGTATATTGTGTATATCTATTCAATGGCTATTTTGTTCCCTGCAATGAAAGGCCTGCATCTGTTTCGCTCCTCGCTGGATGCCTTGTGCCTGGAAGAGTGCCTGACACTTAATTTGCCTTCAGTAACTGTTGGAAGATGGGATGAATGAATCATAGGGACTATGACTGTTGTTTTAAATCCAGGAATTTTACTTTACAGAAAAAGAAATCCAGGCTCACAGAGGTGATTTATTTTGTTAAAATGGAAAAAACCAATGTAACGAAAGTATTAGGAATGAATGCTCTCAACTGAGGGCGATGATGGCAATGTCTAGAGACATTTTTATTTTCATAGTTGGGAAATGGGAGCTGCTATTTATTGTCACAGGGAATGGGATGTAGCTAAACATTCTACTATACACAGGACAGCCCCTCACAACAAAGAATTATCTGGTTCAAGATACCAGTAATGCTAAGGGTTGAGAAACCCTGATCTGTATTATACTGAAAGTATACATTTATTGAATGCCTACTAGGTAGAAGTACTTACTTTGACATTGTGAAGAAAACAGAGATGATTAACACATGGTCCTTGTCCTCTAAGAGTTTAGAGGACAATTTAGATTAACTCAATCTCTGGGACATTGAGATCTCTTTTGCCATTGCTTCCACCATACATGCACATCTGAGATAAATGGCTCTAGGTAATGTCTAATTGTTAACATCTGTAGGTGACCGTGCTACGTTTCATAGTAAGTTTAAAGGACTGCAACCTTAAATCTAAGCGCAAATTAGATAAAAAGATCTAAAGTTTACTTATAGATATAGACACAGTGCCCAAGTATGATACTCTATTTTAACCAGCACTTAACTGAATGGTTTAGTTATTCAGAAAAATGTAATAAACCTAATTATTTATGTAGAAGTGAAGGGGGCACTATCCAAAGGAAATTGGACCATTTGAAATGCTGGAAATTCTGTAGTTGAATTATATAGAGAAAACACATATGTTGCAAGCTATTTAAGAATATCATCTTTTTTTTTTGGTGAATTGCAGAAAACACCTGGGAACTAGGATAATGATACAAGATTTAACACGGTTTAAGTTTTATTCTGCAAGATAGTAAGACGAACCAAGGGTTAGAAATGGTCCCTTATTCAATGTAAAGATATCCAATAGGATAGTTTAGGGATTCAGGTTAATTTTAAAGAAGTACTCAGTGCTAACCTGTAATCCCAGCACTTTGGGAAGCCGCGGTGGGCAGATCACTTGAGGTCAGGAGTTCAAGACCAGCCTGGCCAATATGGTGAAACCCTCTTCTCTACTGAAAATACAAAAATTGACCGGGCATGGTGGCACACACCTGTAACCCCAGCTACTCAGGAGGCTGAGGCAGGAGAATCGCTTGAACCCAGGAGGTAGAGGTTGCATTAGCCAAGATATCACCATTGCACTATAGCCTGGGCAACAGAGTGAGAGTCCATCTCAAACAAACAAGCAAAAAACCTAAAAACCAAACCAAACCAAACCAGAAACCTCAATGCTAGAAACCTATGGATAAAATGTGGAACAAAGTATCTAATTATGAAAAGATAAAGATTTTTGATCTCATGAGGTAATACAGAGCATATTATTAGACCCTTTCCCTTGCAATGTCAGTTTTTTTGGGCATATTATATGTTGTTAGGTGGCATGAGGGGAAGGTAAATATGCACTGATATTTTTGACACAGCTGTCCACACACTCATCTACACTTTGTCATAGATGTTTTACTTGTATTACTGTAGTGGTGCAGGTGAGTTCACAACGATGTCTGTGGGGGAGAAAGTAATTTTACCATGTTTTGCATAGAAAATATGGGGACCTCAGTAAATGGTTCTTCCACAGTTGTAGGAAGAATTATAAATCCACCTTCACAATTTCTGATCTGCTGCTTTCTACATTTTCTTTCTTTGGATATTACTAAAGCAAAAACTTTTGATGACCTTTCCAAAGCAATACAGATCAAGTAATGCATAATAATGTCATTTATTCAAGATTGGAATAAAAGCCCTTTTAAAGACAACTAGCTTATTTGTAGATAGGCAAAACTTCCACCAGATGGCAGTAAACACTTATTTCCTGACTACTCAGTAGTCTTTGGATTTAATTAATTAGCTAAAAACTCAGTACTCAAGAGTACTCAAGAAACTGTATAGTAGCATATAATTTTATGACTATTGGGGCTATAGTTTTAAATGTTTAATTCTCTCTCAAATGTATCAGCCATAGTATGTGGAAAGGGCCTGGTTTGTATGCATGTATATGTATACATAAACACAGTAGACGAACATACAGACCAGACCCTATACATACGTATAAAATGTTATATATCAAAATATAGAAATTGTACCTGACACACATATACACCCAGTAAAGGTTGTTTTCCCTCCTTTCTTTTCTAGGCTTATCAATCAGAATAATAAACCTGAAACGCTAGTCATTGGAAAGAGGAACATTTAAATATAATTATTTAAAATACACACATAAGTTTATGATTTCAGTATTATATATAATAAAATTGATGAAAACACATTTCATTGTTAAAAAAAAAAGCAAAGCTCCTCTTTTAAGAAAATAAATAGGTATTATGTACTTAAAAACTTCCGGTCTGCTTCTTCCTATTGTGTGAGATGGAAGGGTGCAGTTGTTTTTCAGTTGATTGTGGTACAATCATGACTTTCACTGCCTAGGTATTTATAATGTTTCTCTCTCTCTGTAATTTTGCACCACACCTGACTTTTTTATATTTCTCTTTGGCCATTTAATTGAAGGCTGTCTTCAAAGATTGGTAATGAGTCTCTACGTTCCCTCTCTGTCACACTCCCATGGCGGCAGTGGACCCTGCCTTTGATCTTGAATATGCCATTGCCATACAAAATCAGTAAATTTATCTAAAATTTGTTTCCTTGCAGAATAGTGATGTTTCTTAGTTCATAGTTAAAGACGTGAAAGTCATGATTAACAGTTTCCTCTCTGAGTTTACACATTCAGATTCTCCTGATTCTGTCCTGCAAAATCTTTCACTTTCTCCTTTTTATTCCAGCATTATTATCTTCATTTGGGTCCATCCACCTCTTCCTTGGACCACTGCCCTTAGTTACTTTCCCTCTTTCATCCTCTGTCCCCTTGCATCTTCTGAATATGGATGCAAACTCTCTAGCCTGTGGTTTAAAGGCCTGGATGGTCTGGGCTGACCCTCCTTCCCAGCTTGCATCACACCTCTCCGCTTTATGGAGGCAGGAGGGAAGCAGCATGCTACAGGAGCTGAAAGATGTGGCTTTGGAGCCCTTAGACCTGTGCTTGCCCACGCTGCCACTCCCCAGCGGTGTGACTTTGCATAAAGCACTTCAGTTGATGTGCTCCAAGTGCCTCATCTGTAAACTGTGTTAAGAATCTTGTCTTATAGTATAATTGTAAGGTTAAATGAATTAACCTTTAAGAGAGTATAAAAAAGTATTTCATAAGTGACACCGATGGGTCTTCTCTATAGAAGTCTCATTTTTCTCATCTATGTGGCAGTGGCCCCTCCAGCCTTGCTGCCTTCTTCACTCCCTCGTTCCTGCTCTGCCAGTTAAGATTCTACCCATCCTTCAAGGCTTATCTCAAATGCTACCTTCTCCATGAATAATTTGTGAATAAATTTGCCCACCACAGATCCCTCCTTCCTCTGACCTATATTATTTATAAATTATTCATTCCTGTCTTATGTCCCTTGTCACATTTTATTTTGTATTTCAGCTGACTGTATTTATGTCTTATTTTCCCTCCTAGGTTGTAATGTCTTATGGTCAGGGACCATATTCTCTTTGTCTTTGCTAAAATACCATATGCCGCAATGCTTTGCCCATTATAGATGCTCTATTAATATTTATTGAATAAATGATTGAATGGCATATTAGCTCTTCAATGCCAAATTTATAATTTTTTTTTAACATAAAGACTTTGAGTCCTAAAAGACCTCCATATGACCATGTCTTTTTCCTGCTTCTTTAAAAAATAATTTTTTTCTATTCATCTTATAGTCTCTTTGATAATGACTGCTATTATCCTATTTAGAGATGGGAAGCAGCAGTATAATTTAAAGCATATATTTATTTGGCCTTTAATAGTTAATGTTAGTAAATTTATATGGCCCTGAATTTATTTGGGTGGCATTTTCTCCTCCTTTCCCTTCTTCTCTTCCTTTTCTTCCTCATCATTATTGTTATTATTTATACTTTATTGAGTTTACTGAGGTAATCGCTTTATGTTAATTATTTAAAAAATCATATTGCAGCCTGAGAGACACAGATGAGGCAAAATCTAACTGATTGGCACCATCTGCAGTTTTGCTGCCAAAGATATGAATATGTAAAATTTATTGACATAGAGTCATGGTTTAGTCATAGTCTTTTTCTCATTTTGCAGATGAGGACACTGAGTTCCATGGGCATTAGGCCACCTTTCCTAAAGACGCTGGTGTTTCCTTATAGAGCAGAGACTGGAATTCACTTCCCCAGACAGCCAGTCAGGGACGGGTAATCCTAAGCGGGGGAAATACATAAAGACTGATTTTAGAAGGTAACATTGTCTTTGGGGTAGAATATATGATCTACGTTTCCGAGGGCATAAATTATTATTATTATTTTTTTTATTTTTATTTTTTTTTGAGACGGAGTCTTGCTCTGCCACCCAGGCTGGAGTGCAGTGGCCGGATCTCAGCTCACTGCAAGCTCCGCCTCCCGGGTTTACGCCATTCTCCTGCCTCAGCCTCCCAAGTAGCTGGGACTACAGGCGCCCGCCTCGTCGCCCGGCTAGTTTTTTGTATTTTTAAGTAGAGACAGGGTTTCACCGTATTAGCCAGGATGGTCTCGATCTCCTGACCTCGTGATCCGCCCGTCTCGGCCTCCCAAA
>NW_016828382.1:2393141-2407320 GCF_001698545.2 Rhinopithecus bieti | reverse complement strand
TTTTTTCCCCTGAGATGGAGTCTCACTCTGTTGCCCAGGGTGGAGTGCAGTGGCGGGATCTCAGCTCACTGTAACTTCCGCCTCCCGGGTTTACGCCATTCTCCTGCCTCAGCCTCCCAAGTAGCTGGGACTACAGGCGCCCGCCTCGTCGCCCGGCTAGTTTTTTGTATTTTTAAGTAGAGACAGGGTTTCACCGTATTAGCCAGGATGGTCTCGATCTCCTGACCTCGTGATCCGCCCGTCTCGGCCTCCCAAAGTGCTGGGATTACAGGCTTGAGCCACCGCGCCCGGCCATAAATTATTTTATTTTGTGTTTAATGTAGGTACATGAATTCCTGTTTTTGTGCATGTTTTAGTGAGGGATATATCATGGTTTCCAGCATGAATTTAAAGTATCTGTAATAACCGTTCTAATGTGTACTGAGTGAAAACTTGGGCCATAAGGTACATCCTTGGTTGAACATGTTGCGTATCATTTGGATATAATTTAGCTAAAATTTTAGTATGGATTTTTTTTAATTTAAAAGAAAAGTTGAAAATTTTCAAACAGAAAACAAAGTTTTAAAAGCTATGGTGAAACTTGACTAAAATAGATGAATAAACTTCTTCTGAACACTGTGCTAGAATTTTCTTTACTACCCAGTGAAAATGTTTTCTTTTAATCAGTAGAAAGGAGGCCAGTTAACTCACTCTTTGCCCTCTACCTTCCACTCTTGGATTCTTGGAACTAATTCTGTTACTCATAAGTGAAGGGAACTTAAGGAGTCTGAGGGAAAGTCTGGGTCTCTCTAGACAAAGGCCAGCCTCAAGTCCCCTCGATAGCTGTCCCAGGATTAACAGGTGACCTGTATCTTCTTACCCTCCTTGTGTATCAGTTCTGAAAACTGAAAGACTGCTGTCATGAGACTCTTGGGCTGGGTACTGCTTTCCATCCTTACTCCCTTCCCTCATACCCCTACTCATTTTCTGATTTGTTTCACCATAGTGTAGTTTTGTTTGTTTATTTCATTTAAATGGAATCATGCAGTACATTGTTTTTTGTGTGTGCCTTCCTCTACTTAATGTTTTTGAGATTCATTCTTGTTGTTGCTTGCATGAGAAGCTCGTCATGTTCATTGCTGAGTAGTACTCCATCGTTTGAGTATACCACATTGAGTTTATCATTCTTCTCTTACATGACATGCTTTAAAAATCTTAGCCTAATTTCTGGCTCTGTTTTACGTCCCTACCACTGTTTTCTCTGTCTTTTCCCCTTATCATCTTCAAATGAATGTGTCAATCTTTTGTGGTTGATTTCCATGGATAGGGTAACCTCTGCATACACAATTCTTTCTTCAGCTGAGGAAAGGTTTTTATCTTCTATTATCTTTGATTATTACTTGTGTTCCACTTATTCTCTCTTTATTTTGAGAAGTCTAATGGTCTCCCGTTAGTTGGTTGTCCCTTCTCTGGTTGTCTGTTACCATTTTCTTTTTCCTAATTCTCATTTCTGGATACCTTCCTTCTGTATGGAGGGGTAGCCGCTCAGCTGCCCATCCTCTGCATTGCTGATTTTCTGTAACTGCTTTCTATTAGTGCTAATGTGAATTTTAATTTTGTATTTATGTTTTCATGTATATTGAAATCTTCCTTAACTTCTTTTATATTCTATTATTTATATTATTATTTTATTATGTATATATTATTATTATTATAATTATTTTGAGACAGTGTTTCACTTCATCATCCACGCTGGAGTGCAATGGCGCAATCTCAGCTCACTGCAACATCTGCCTCGTGGGTACGAGCAATATCATGCCTCAGCCTCCCAAGTAGCTGGAATCACAGGTGTCCGCCACCATGCCCAGCTAATTTTTGTATTTTTAGTAGAGATGGGGTTTTACCATGTTGACCAGGATGATCTCGAACTCCTGATCTCAGGTGATCCACCCACCTTGGCCTCCCAAAGTGCTGGGATTAAAGGCATGAGCCACCATGCCCGGCAATATATGGTTTCTATACTATCATTTTTACTCTTTATGTTATTTTGTTGCCTTTATGTAGAGGTCTTGTTTATTTGTACTTTCCTGAGAATGCGAAACCGTTTCCTGAAAATTCGTTTTGTATCATATCATAGGAAATGTTGAGAGAGACTCTGAGAAGGAATTTCCCTTGTTCTGACTTAGTGTTCCATCAGTCCTATTTTGTTTTTTCCTTCCTTTCTTCTTTCCTTGTTATCCTCAGATGAGTGAGCTCTGCGCAGAAGCAGAGGGTTGAGTGGATTGTCCTTTCGTTCCATTTTTAAATTCTCTAGTGTGACAATTCAGTCCTCTTTCTAAATGTTCAGCTGCAGGACTGGCTGATGGGTGCACTTGCAGTGCAGTTCCCAGATTGAGCAGACATGGACTCTGGATTCTATGGACTCTACACACCTGGGCTCAACAGCAGTTGCTTTGCTTCTGTGTCCTACCCCTTTGCTATTTCTGTATCATCATGCAATGTCGTTCCAGCATAGCAGCATTCCTTTTCTCTCTTCACACCATGCTTCCCAGAAAGGCCTTGGCCATCATCTTTTCCCTCCACTTTCTGCCCACTTGCTTTCTGAGCATCTCTTTGGTCATGTAAAGACAGAGACAGGTAGCAGACTAGGGAAGCAGTTTTCTGCATAATTGCACGGCAGCTTGCCAGTGATAGAGAAACCCTTCTCTATAGGTTTTTGGTCGGTAAATTCTCTGGTTTTCTACGTCAGCGTTCAAACTGACTCAGTATCTTCTTATCTTTGTTTACATGGCCACTAGCTTAAAGAGACGTTGAAGTTTGCCACATGATAAACACCAGGTCATTACCTGCCTGTCCCCAAGAACTATCTACTTTATAATTAGCATCAGTTCATTGAAGACTTGGAATTTAGGTTGTTTTTTCAGCCTTAATTCTTAATGAGATTGGGAGTTTTTTCCTTTCATTTTGCTTTGCTTTTCGTTTTTTCAGAACCCTCATTGGTATTTAGTGATAAGTTGGAAGGGGCAATTCTTAGAGCTGCTCGATAAATGGTATTATGAGGAAGACTCCTGACCTTACATTTTAAATGATAACTTTACTGGGATTGTGCATTGTCTACACCAGTTGAGTCACATTAAAATGATTAAATTCAATTGGACAACTTGATGTTTCAAGAAACACACCTCATACATCTATTGCTTTACGAGTGATCAACTAGTTCAGACAACTAAGAATCGCTTTGAGACTGAGGACAAGTGGGAGTGAGGAGTCATGGATTTCAATCAGCCAGATGACGCAAGGGTCCGTACTCAACACATCCAGAACTCATCTTTGTCATCAGATTGGCCCCAAAATGCCACTATCCAAGCCTGAAGACGTGTGTTTGTTAGTTTCAGTAGTCCTCATGTATTTGCTCACATACCTGATACGTAGCTCCTTTTTTGCTCTGTTTCGTTTTCCTTTTCTTTGTGTGCATAACATGTAAAGCATGATCTCAAATCATCGATTTCCCTTTTTTAAAATTTCATTTTGTGTCTGAGTTATTGGTAAACGGCACTTGTTGCAAAGGGTAAAATGGTGAACTCTGTTGAATGTTTTTCCAGAGGAGGTGATATGGTCAATTCTTACTTCTTCAAAGATGTCAACAGTTCTGATATAAACCAAGGCAATGAACTTGGCATGTTAGCTTTTGTCTCCTGCAACTAGGGTTTGATGGTAATATTTTAAATTGTCATATTTCCTGATAGTTTCTTTCTTAGCTTCTTTTTATATTAAATTTAGTTGAGGATAGAATAATTAATTGAATTGAAGATCACTGGTCTTGTTAATATGCCTTTCATAGCAATGAAAAACTAATCTTCCTTTGTTTTTCTAGCTTAATCCTGATTATCGAGATGCCCAAAATGAAGGAAAAAATGTGGTGAGTAGAATTGGCGTTTCTCCAACAAATCTCAAATGTATTGTTTGTATTTTATATGGACAGATTGGAATTTTAATAGCAAATTTGAAGAGTAGGAACTCAGAGATTTTCTGAGTAGAGCCTGTGGGTCACAGGTAAAAGGTGATATGGTTTAGATTATGAGAAAATGTTCAATAATGGGTGCTTGGGAAGATTTTTGCAATGCAACTTGGAGGCCATTGTTGGTGGAGTGCTGAAGGCAGCTGGCATCTGAGAGATCTAATGGGTCTAGGTTTCATTTCCAGAAATGCACAGAAATTAAGAAGGATAAATGGAATTATGGTGTGATGATGTTAAAATAGGACAATAGGACATTCCTTTTGGATTCAAAATAATTTGAGTTTTATTTTTGGAGAACTTGAAGCATCTAGCTGACTGATTTTTCTGATTTTCAAACATGTCCTACTCGAAAAACATCTCAATTTATTTTAACACCAGTTTTCATGACAATCTTTATGATTATTTACCCTGCTTATTTAGCCATCTGTGAAGAAGAAAGCTTCATGGTGACAACATGGCTTCTTTATTCAATCAAAAATTCAGAAATTCAGGATAATTTGATGTGATGCAGACAGAATCTCTGGATGATGGGCTAGATTTTAAAAAAGTTTTAAAAAGCAATTTAACTAGATATTTTGATGTAATCTAGATAACAGTCTATAATTCAGTTTTCTTAGAAGTTTAGCAATTCTTTTTGAAATTAGTAGGTATTATTACTGCATCATTCAAGATTCTACCCTTTGACAGAAAGAATTGGAATGTTTCATTAACACGGCCAGTATCTATGCATTGGTACATAGCTTTAGGTTTTATGAGGATATTGACCTGGGGGAGGTGAATCCGATCAGAATTTCTGTACCTCATTCAATCCTGTTTGACTCGTTTCTCTGACTGCCAGGCTTACAATAGAAATAAAGCTGTGAAGTATCAGGTAATTGGCCCAATAAAACCTTTAACATATCAAAATGTCTTTAAACATAGAGATAGGTTTATTTGATCAATTGGATCTCCTATTTGTAATTCAATTTTAGCGTACTGAGTGGGCTCTTCTCTTGTTGGTTTTCACATGGCTGCCTCAGGATTGTTGCGTTCTTACTCTCATAGGATTTAGGAAAATGCTGTCAGTAACCAGGTTTAAAAAGCAAAGTGTGCATCATGGCTTCTTTGGTTCTTACTATAAGCTTGTCAATGGCCTCTACCCAAAGACCACCAGGAACACATGGGTAGTTGAACAAGTTGGGTTTATTACTTACGCAGCGGGAAAGGACACCTGCCATGGGGAGCTGTGGGGCATCTCAGAGCATGTCAGAAAGAACTTACTAGAGGATTTGTGTTTGTGTAAGGTGATTTGGGGAGGATTTAAGGAAGTGAGGCTTTGCTGTGGATGAGAATGCTGTCAGGAAGAGGAATTCTGTAATCTTAATAAATTTTATCTATAGGGAAGACAGTCTTCTAAGGAAGCAACAGTCACTCATATTAGTTGGGGGAGAGGGATGTTTAGTCATTTTGTGGCTTGGACAATATTCATATTTTGTCTGTGTTTAGACATGATTAGGGAATGGTCTTGTTTTGTCTTGATCCATCACAGTCACAGAGTGGCCTTGTCTGATGACATTCTGTGAAATTGTTCAACAGAGAACAGCATGGCCTTGCTAAGAGGACCAGACCACCTATTGGATGTCAGGGACTGCTGCTTTTCTCTTTCAATTACAAAAAAAAAGTTTATTTTTGTAATATTCTGTGTGACTTCTTCAGCATGGTGTAGGGCCAAGAGAGTCTTGTTCTAGCACCACCATTAATTTTTGTGGCCTTGGACAAGTGAGATAGGTTTCTTGAGACTCAGTTTCCCCACCTGTGTAATGGGATGAAGATGTTTGTCTTATGTACTTCACCTGCATGCCATGAGGATAAAATAAGATCAGACAGATGGAAACTCTTTGAATTTGTAAGTTATTTGTATTAAAAGAGCATCATATCAAAATTTCAAATTGTACAACTGAATTAAATCTTTGCACATCTCCTTTCTACTACTTAATATTTGGTGATACTACTGATGATTTTGGCCTGAACAGAGTGGGAGAATACAGTCTTCTTCCCTACCCAGGGGTTTTGCATCTGTGTATTCAAACATCCACAGATCAAAAACACCAAAATATAATAATATAAATTAAAAAACAATACGATATAACAAGTATTTACCTGGCACTTACACTGTATTAGATATTATGACTAATGTACAGATGATTTAAAGTATATAAGAGGGTATGTATAGGTTATATGCAAATACTATGCAATTTTACATAAGAAACTTGAGCAGATTTTTCTATTTGCAGGGGGTCCTGGAACCAATCCCCTGCAGATACCGAGCGTTGACTACATAGGGCATGGAGGTTCTATGGAACAGCACAAACTATATAAATGAGCATACATCCATAGTGAAGTTCACTTTTTCTGTTAATCAAACTTTTAGTTAGACTTGATAGTTTTTCTTCTTTTTATTCCAAAACATGACTTCTTCATTGACCTCTGAAGGTGAGAAAGAGTGCTCTTCTGTTTAAGCCGTTGTTACTGGCAGTACTTTAATTGCGTTCAACACAGATGGGTCTCCTTTTGCTGTGGATGTTTATGACTGAGTCTCATCTGTCATCTCAGGGAGACATCCAACTGGAGACAGTTGATTTAATTTTTTTCCTCTCCAGAATACCTAGCTTGAGAGCAAAGAAAATTGGGAATGTGGAGCCATAAAGCTAACAATATAGCTTCCTATTTTATAGACCATTTGCCACAGAGCAATAATTATTTTTCTGTCTAAAGAAGAAAACAAAGGAGCTGTTAGAGTTTATCTCCAGCCTGTGAAATATGCAATCAATTTCCCAAAACAGAATACTGTTTCACCTCAGATCTGGGTTCCAGTAACACTGACTTTATTATGACCACGCTGATTTTTTCTTTCCTCGTTTTCCTGATGTTGTCTATTTAATGCCCAGTTAATATTTTTTTGTTGTAATTTAGAAACCTTTATCAAAATGTTGCCTTCCATATTTGAAGTTTCAAAGGTTCATGCATGGTGCTGCTGAAATGAGGCAGTGCGTGTCAGAGCTCCCATTAAGACACAAATTGCTGTATTTATTCTACAAAGGAGTCTGTTATTTCCAATCTTACAAATGTACAGCATCCACAGGGACCCTGTAAACATTGGAACCGTATCAAGCCCAGCTGGGAACCTGACGGTCGTTAGTTTCTTCTGTTTGAAAGGCTGCGTCTTTTCAAATGGCTCTTTGAAGGGGAATTTTTTGGAATTAACGCTACCCATCTTAACATTACCATATTTATGTGGAATGTGATCTGATTTTTCTTGGGAATGTCTGTTTTAGATGTCGGGGTTTCTGGCCACATTGGGCCAGATAATTCTTTGTTGTGGTGGGATGACTTTTGCCTGTAGGATGTTTAGCAGCGTCTACAGCCTCTACTCACCAGGTGCCAATAGCAGGCCCCTGATTGTGGCGACTACCAGTTGCCCAGAAATTGCCAAATGCCCCCTGGGGGGCAAATATTCCCTGTTGAGAACCACCAATCTATGTGCATTTATATACATCAACAGAAATGTTTCAGGAACTAGGGAACTTTGTGGAAATACAACTGAAAATCCTGTTCTGTAGAATGTGGAGGTCGGGGGAGGTGTACCAGATTCTGACAGACCCTCAAATTTTCCTGAGTACCAGATTCTGACCCCCACATTTCCTTGTTTTACTATATATTCATCAGTGACAAGGTGATAAGGAAAATACAGAAACAAAGGTTCTGTCAGAAATTAATTTGAGAGTAGCAGTTTGTTAAGGAACCTCGGCAAGAGAAGTGTTTGCAGCTGTAAATGGCAGTGTTATGTGCGGTTACATAAAGTCAGTAGTGAGAGCCCCGGAGGATGTGAACAAAAACACACGTGCCTGCACATCGTTATGCTGCTGTGGCCACTCACAAGTCTGAACCAACTCTGCAAATGCAGACGTTTCTTACAGAATGTCTCTGGCTCCCAACAACAGAATTGCAACGTGATGTCTGTGCTAAAAATTCGATGACTCACAAATGAGTCAACAGAGAAGGTGTTCTAGGAGCTGACTGCTTTGTGGATGCCTGCAGGCCCCAGGACGGCATGGGAAGCAAGGAGAGCCATTAGTTGAGTTGACTCAGCTGGCTTTTCATAGCGGATTTTCTCCATGTACAACCTGGGAGGCTGTGTGGCTTTCTTTCTGAGTGAAAAATGCTCGTTTGATTAGGAGCTCAATAGACCAGGTTAACATTCAAGGCCCTGCGTTACCCTAAATTGAGAGTGTTTTGGAGAGCTAGCTGAGGTTAAATTTAATACCTGTTTAAGTTCTGTCGTACCTTAATGTATTTTCATGATGCAAGAGAGAGGGCATTGCACTTCTGTAATTCTCTGTGGGAAACTAGTGTTTCTGTGTCTGTTTTCTTAAAAAAATCAATATGAGTTTATAAACAAAAGCCGCAAGGACACAATTTTAAACTGCATTGTCTTCAGGTTATAAAGATATATTTTTGACTTTTTTCTATATTGAGGCTTTAGACATACATTAAAAATTGTATACTTATCACATATTATTCAGATGTCATTAGAGGCTGGCTTGAGGGCACATTCCAAGGAGTGGGCTTGAAGTTTACTGTCAGACTGTCTACCAAGAGAGTTTATTAAGCAAATTAACAGAGTACAAGAGAATGAAAGCAGAATGCTTAAGGCTACAGCACAGTGCGCGGTGGCTCACGCCTATAATCCCAGCACTTTGGCAGGCTGAGGCGGGTGGATCATGAGATCAGGAGTTCAACACCAGCCTGACCAGAAGGGTGAAACCTCGTCTCTACTAAAAATACAAAAAAAAAAAAAAAAAAAAAAAAAAAAAATTAGCCGGGCTCGGTGGCAGGTGCCTGTAATCTCAGCTACTTGGGAGGCTGAGGCAGGAGAATCTCTTGAACCTGGGCATCAGAGGTTGCAGTGAGCCGAGATCACGCCCCTGCACTCAAGCCTGGGTGACAGAGACTCTGTCTTAAACAAAACAAAACAAACAAACAAACAAATCTTCTAAAGATGTTTGAATTTCTTATTCACACATAAACAATTGATGTATGCTATTTATAAATGGAGATTTTCATTTCATTAAAGCCATTTTCCAAGAACCTAAGTGAACTGTTGAAGGGTGGAATAGCGCATTCCACTTATCCTGTGTAATTAAAATAAAACCACAAGTCTTAAACAGTATGAGTAATTCAGAGTGACCTCTTTTAATTAACCTGAATTGGTGATTTTTTTCTGTGTTTGGAAGAGAGTCTAATTGTTGTAGCGTGAGTGTCAGAATAGAGAGGTCCCTGACTACTCTTGTTAGGGCTTTACAGAGAGACATTACCACGGAGGCTAGGATAGGAGGGCAATCTCTAGGAACCTGGGTCTGATCTCTTCTTATGAGTCTAGAAAATTTATTTCATTCGCATTTTAAAAGAGGAATAAATGCAGGAGGATTAACTCCTGCTAAATGAACTCAGGAAAGACTGATGAATAAACCACAATGCCAACTTTCAATTGCCAAATAGATCTAAATATTTGGGTCAGTTGGTGCATTTTCCTTGAAGTAGAATATGTATCAAAGGCTAAATTACAATACTGGGGTGCAGGAGACTCAGGAAATTAGATGACACATACTCCTTTTAAGGATATGCTATTTTTCCAAGAAGGCTGGCTATTGAATCTACACGAGGCAATGGTGAGAGAAACTGTTTGATTCTCCGTTTATTTGGGTTACGTGCTGATCTTCTGTTAATAAGCCTTTATTCAAACATGGTTCAATATGACTGATAACGTTTTATCTTCCTTAGTTAATATTATGTTTTAATTGTGCCTTCCCAATATTCCACTTAAACCACTTGTGCCCAAATCCCATTGCCTATAATAGTCACAAAAATCCTTTGGGTTATTTGTATAACTGATTGATCTTGTTCATAATTTCTGTGTCCTTATATTCCAAGGCAATCTTCTCTCACATGTATTAACAACACTTAGTGTGCTTGTGGCTCTTTCTTTTGGCTGCAATAGGATTGCAAAATCCAGGAAAAAAAGCTCTTTTCCAGTGTTTCTTTGCAACTGTAATTCTCCTGGTCTATTTCTCCCCAAGTTTTCATGTTACTGAGGATATCATTAAAAACAAACATGCTTTGCTCTCTTTTAGAATTATCACTTCCTCTTCTAAACCTCCTCCTTCCTTCCTTTTGTATGCCATGTTCTTCGTAATCATTGTCCTCTTCAGTATCAGATGTCACTACAGTTTTTAACCTTGAGAAGGAATTCCTGCTTGCACATGGTCTTCTACTGGGCTCTGTAAAAGAGGATTGCATAGATCTTGTTCAGGCCTTTTTGCCTCAGCTGTTTGCAGTTGGACAGCAGTGTGGCTTTAGTGTCACTCTCAGATTTCAAGGCCTTCAGTTCAAAAACTGTGTTTTGCCATCCGTATCTTATTATAACACCTAGATTTTAATGTTGAGCTACATGATATAGATCAATGAAGCAAAACACTTTTGAGTTTGCCCTTCACTCCATCCTTCCCTCCATCCCTTCCTTCCCTTTCCTCCCCACCTGCCTCCCTCCCTCGCTTTTTTCTTTTCTCCTTTTTGAGACAGAGTTTTACTCTGTCGCCGAGGCTGAAGTGCAGTGATGCAATCTCGGCTCACTGTAGCCTCGACCTCCTGGGCTCAGGTGATCCTGCCACCACAGCCTCCTAAGTAGCTGAGACCATAGGCATGTGCCACCATGCCTAATTTTTGTACTTTTTGTAGAGATGGGGTTTTGCCGTGTTGCCCAGGCTGGTCTTGAACTTCTGAGCTCAGGTGATCCACCTGCCTCAGCCTCCCAAAGTGCTAGGATTATAGGCATGAGCCACTGTTCCTGGCCTCTTTTTCATTTTAAAATTGTATATAGTTAAGGTATATACCATGATGTTTTGATACACATATGTATAGTAAAATGTTACTGTAGTCAATCAAATTAACATATCCATCATGTCACATAGTTGCCCTTTATTTTAGTGATAAAAATACCTAAAATTGGCTCTCTTAGCAAATTTCCAGTATAGAATACACGATTATTAACTATACTCCACATGCTCTGCATTAGATCTCTAGCCTTATTCATCCTACAGATATGTGACTTTGTACACTGTGACCTCTATTTTCCCATTCCCCCTGCTCCTGGTAATCATCCTTCTATTCTGTTCTCTTTATTTCTATGTATTGTGTGTGTGTGTGTGTGTTTTTCTGTTTTGTTGTTGTTTAGATTCTACATATAAGTGAGAGCATATGCTTTTTTTCCTTTCTGTGTATTTTTTTTTAACTTAGCATAATGTTCTCTAGTTTCATCCATGTTGTCGCAAATGGCAGGATCTCCTTTTACAAGGATGAATCATATTTTGTATATAAACGTATATTATATATAGCGCAAATTTCTTTATCTGTTCATCCGTTGATGGATACTTAGGTTGTTTCCATGTCTTGGCTATTGTGAATAATACTGCAATGAGTGTGAGAGTGTATGTTTCTTTATGAGGTGGTATTTCATTTCCTTTGGGAATATGCCCAGAGGAGGTACTACTAGGACTTATAGTAGTATTATTTTTAATTTCTTTAGGAACTTCCATATTGTTTTCCACAATGGCCATGCCCATCTGTGGTCCCACCAACAATGCAATGCACAAGGATTTCCTTTTCTTCACACCTTCCTCAGCACTTGTTATCTCTTGTCTTTTTGAAAATAGCCATTCTAACAGGTGTGAGGTGACATCTCATTGTGGTTTTGATTTGCATTTCCTTGATGATTAGTGCTGTTGGGCACCTTTTCTTATACCTGTTAGCTATTTGAATGTCTTCTTTTGAGAAATGTCTATTCAGGTCCTTTGTCCATTTTTTAATTGAGTTACTTGTTTCTTGGCTGAGTTTTGTGAATTCCTTATATATTTTGTATATTAAACTTTTATCTGGCTTAGTTTGCAAATATATTTTTTTAATTCCTTGGCTGCTTTTTCATTTTGATGATTGTTTCCTTTGCTGTGTAGAGCTTTTTAGTCTGATGTAGTCCCACTTTGTTTATTTTGCTTTTGTTGCCTGTGCTTTTGGTGAGATAGCCAAAAAATCCTTGTCAACATCAATATGAAGAACGTTTCTTCTAGGAGTTTTTTCGTTTCAGATCTTATGTTCAGATCTTTTGAGTTGATTTTTGTGTATGGTGTATGATAAGGGTCCAGTTTCATTTTTTTTGCGTGTGGATATCTCGTTTTCCCATCACAATTTATTGAAGAGACTATACTTTCCCATTGTGTCATCTTGATGGCCTTGTCAAAAATTAGTTGACTGTGTATGCTTGGGTTTATTTTTGGGCTTTCTATTCTATTCCATTGGTCTATATATCTGTTTTTATGCCAAGACCATACTGTTTTGATTAATGTTGTTTTGTAATATAATTTGAAATCAGGAAGTATGATGGCTCCAACTTTGCATTTCTTTTTTAAGGTTGTTTTGAAGACTCTGGGTCTTTGGCGGTTCCATACAACTTTTAGGGTTGTTATTTCTATTTCCAATTGAAAATGCCATTGGAATTTTCATAGGGATTGCACTGAATCTGTATATTGCTTTAGGTAGTATGGACATTTTACTAATATTGATTCTTTCAATCTATGAACATGAGATATCTTTCCATTGATTTGTATCTTCTTCAGTTTCTTTCCTCTGTGTTTTATAGTTTTCAGCGTACAGCTCTTTCACTTCTTTGGTTAAATTTATTCCTAAATATTTTATTCTCTTTGACGCTATTATAAATGGAATTGTTTTTGACGCTAATATAAATGGAATTGATATCTTTTCAGATAGATTCTTATTGGTGAAAAGAAATGTGACTGATTTTTTGTATGTGGATTTTGTATCCTGCAACTTTACTAAATTCATTGATTAGTTCTAACAGTTTTTAGTGGAGTCTTTAGGATTTCTACATATAAGATCCTGTCACTTGAAACAGGGATACTTTTACCTCTTCTTTCCCAATCTTTATTTCTTTTTCTTGTGTATGTGCTCTTGCTAATAATTCCGGTACTGTGTTAAATAGAAATGGTGAGAGTGGGCAGTTTTGCCTTGTACTAAGTCTTGGAAGAAAAGCATTCAGGTTTTCCCCATTGACTATGATATCAGCTATGGGCTTTTCATAAATGGACTTTATCATGTTGAGGAAATTTCCTTCTACACCTATTTTGTTGAGAGTTTTTTTTTTTTTTTTTTTTTATCATGAAAGGATATTGAACTTTGTCAAGTGCTTTCTCTGCATTGATTGAGATGATCGTGTGCTTTTTATGTTTTATTCTGTTAATGTGGTATATCACATTGGTAGTTTTGCATATGTTTAAACCAACCTTGCATCCTAGGGATAAATCCCACTTAGTCATGGTGTATACACTTTTTGACCTGTTGATGAATTTGGTTTGCTGGTATTTTGATGAGAATTTTTGCATCTATATTAAATCTATTGATATTGGCCTATAGATTTTTTCTTGTGGTATCTTTGTCTGGCTTTGGTATTAGGGTAATGATGGCCTCATAAAATGAGTTTGATAGTATCTTTTCTACTTCTTTTTTTTTTTTTTTTGGAAGAGTTTAAGAAGGATTGGTGTTCTTTGAATGTTTGGTAGAATTCAGCTGTGAAGCCATCTGGTCCTGGGCTTTTCTTGGCATCTTGTTTTCTTTTGTTTTCAAAAAATAAACCCAGCAACAGGCAGTCACAGAAGTAGAGCAAAAAAGGCAAACATGGAGAGTCCATTATGTTTATCTTCTCCAGGTTGTTAGTTGATAGTTTTCTGGGAGCCTTCTTGATGATCAAGGTCTCTCTGTAGCATAATAGTTAACAGGTTAGGACTGTGGAGTCAGCTAGAGCTGGATTTGCTATTCAGCTCCAACACATGAGAATTATGCAAACTTGGCCCCTAAAGCCTCAGTGTTCTCATCTAAAAAATAGGTTAATAATATTAACTCATAGCTCTCAATCCTTAGTAAGCTATACATATTTTTAGATATCATTTTTTTCCCTGCCAATAAAAAGAATATTCAGTGACACTGGACCAGAGGCCATTTTCTTGCACACTCCTGCTTTTCTTCTAGTGTACCACACTCACTTCCCTTTTCTTCTTTTCCCCTCTTGCTACCTTTCCA
>NW_016828382.1:2364349-2392943 GCF_001698545.2 Rhinopithecus bieti | reverse complement strand
TACTCACAACCATTGTGGGAATTGCAATGCAGGATAAAACTGTAAAAGTGCTGTCTAAAGTTTCAGAGAGACTAATTAAAACCCAGGGAATAAATTTCAATAGAATTTCACTTGAGTAACTGCCAACTACCACTAGAGGTTAACTGCTAACTACTACTAGAGATTATTTGGGAAGAGATTCCATGATCCTAAGCTATTAAGGCCATTGCGCCAGCCATCTCTTCGAACTCATTTGTCTGGACAGACTACTCTCATTATTGGGTTATTTAAAGGCATTTAGACTTTCTTCTTGAGGGACGAGAGGGTGGGTTTCCCCCTCATAAATTTTGTCTCCAATTCTTAGACTTCTTCATCCTTCATGCAAATCACCATGAAAGTGGGTCCCATGACCCAAGGTAACTTTTTCAGAAGACTTGGGGAGGGGGAGGGTCTTAGCCGTGAGTTCTTATTTACTCTTAGAGGAGTGACTCCTACAGTATTTAAGGGCCTCAGGCCTGGCCTCTGGCTTGGGTTGGCTTGGATTCAGGCCCTGGTCAGTTGAATTTGGGGCTGAGCGTTCATTACCACCATCCACTGCTCCCCTCCTGTTCTCCATCCTTTCTCCCCACCCCCTCTCCTTCCTTCTTTCCCTCTTTTCCCTTCTCCTTCTTCTTCCTCTCCTCCTTCTTCCTCCCCTTTCTTTTTCCCCTTCCCTCATCTTTCATCTCTCTTTAGGTAACTGCACTCATCTCTTTGCTCAATGGAAATTATAATGCTTACTTTTCTCTCTCTTAAATTTTTTGTTGTGGGATTAATGAGAACAACCAAAGGAATGACTTTGGTATTGTGAGAAGCTCTGTATAAATTCGGAAATATCAGCCAGGTGCAGTGGCCCACTCCTGTAATCCCAACCTTTGGGAGGCCGAGCAGGGAGGATCGCTTGAACTCAAGAGTTCGAGACCAGCCTCAGCAACATAGTAAGGTCCAGTTAGTACAATAATTATAAAAATTAGCCAGTGTGATGGCACACGTCTGTAGCCCCAGCTACCCGGGAGGCTGAGGTGGGAGGATCTCTTGAGCCCTGGAGAGTGAGACTATTGTGAGCCTTGATTGTGCCACTGCACTCCAGCCTGGGCAACAGAGTGAGACTTTGTCTTAAAAAAAAATTCAGAAGTATTATTTGCTAACTGTTTCTGCATTTTCTTCGTTCCCACATGCCCATACTCCCTTACGATGTATAGTATACCAAGTATGCCCTTTTCTACTCAATAAACAGCGTTTATATTTACAAATAAGAAACTACTGTTATGAGGGTCACCCTTTGTGGAGAGTTTGCTGAACCCCTGCTTTCATTTAATTATGAATTT
The DNA here is from genome assembly GCF_001698545.2 of Rhinopithecus bieti. Classification (NCBI taxonomy): domain Eukaryota; kingdom Metazoa; phylum Chordata; class Mammalia; order Primates; family Cercopithecidae; genus Rhinopithecus; species Rhinopithecus bieti. The sequence continues at coordinate 2,391,597 of NW_016828382.1, read as the reverse complement.
TCATCTCTGTGGAAGACACAGAAGTCAAAGATGACAAGAGCTACCTGGTGCTGCAAGGCTGTGAGGGTTTTAGCAGATAACAATCCTCCTCGTGTTTAGGAAACCTGGCAGTTCCCTCTGCCCATTCCCATTTCAACGGTGCTACCAATTTATGCACCATTTACAGAAGAGGCCAGAAACAAAACTGCAAGGCTTTTTTGATCCAAATAAAATGATATTGACACTCTTTGGGAGGGGTTAGGGACTCCAAGTGAATGTTCTGGGATGATCAGGAGTAATATCTTGTCACAGCAGCCATTAAAGAAACACTTGCCCATGGATATAGTATGCTGCTTGCATTTGCCTTTTGAGTATCCCTTCCTTCCCTCAGTTTCATTCACCATCCTGTGATGGTGCAGTGACAGTGTGTCTGTCTGTCTTTCTCTCTTCCATTCTCATTTTCAAATTTCGCCTGTTTTAATAAATATGTGTAAGTCGCTATTTTTATCTACTAACTACCAAGCTTATATTGCATCCCCTGTTTTGGTTTCTTGTGCAACCAGTTCTTCCATGGGGTACTGGGACTTGCGGAAGTTCAAGTAAAAGCACAAACTCATTAATCTCGTGTTGGCGTCTGCTTAAAATGGTAGGGTGTGCTGGAACCTTTGACCAAGTTTCACATCATTATGAAGGTGTCTATTTGTGGAGATCTCCTTTTATTTTATTTCTTATGGAATTATAGTATGTTCTTAAATCTAGGGCTGCAAGCAGGTGGTGAATGGGAATGTTGCTGTTAATTCTGCTCTTCTCCAAGTATTATTATGGCTGGGGAGTTAGGTATGAACTCCTGCACACTGCCATGCTTACTTTAACTTAAGAAATCTAGATGATTCAACACACAGGCTCTTCTCTGTGTTCGTTTTAACTGTGGAATGGTCAAAATTGCTACTTTGTAAATAGGTGTAAGAGAACGAGGGAAGGGTCCATAACTATTGGTACCATTAGTGCCTTAATGATGTGGGCAGATCAAGCCACCCCACCCCAGGAGTGTGGGACTCATCCCTGTTGACAGTAATTACCTCAATGGCTGTCGGTCTAGAGCTAGTGTTTCTGGGTGATATGAAATAGACACTTCTCCAATCCAAGGAAGAAATAACATCCACATTTACACCCTGTCATCTGATTAATTGGGGAGTTTAGCAAGAAACCGGATAAAAGTAAATAACCTTGTACTTCCTCAACAGAGAGATGACCATCCAACTTCAAAGAAAAAACGCCAGGCAGGGGAGAAGATCATGTATACTTTGGTTTCAGTCCCACATGGCAATGACATTGCATCCCTTTTTGAACTCGATGCCACAACTCTTCAGAGAGCTGACTGCCTGGTTCCAAGGTAAAAAAAAAATTATGGTTAAAAGATGTTTCTTTGAATAATTATACCAGTAGGTAAGGAATGAAAATAATAATATTAATATATTTTTATGATATCATGGGAGCAAACATAAGTGAAGAAAAAATGTGTAAAACATTGTGCCTCTTCTGTGAGGAGGTTAACATAATTTGTTTTATTCTTATAAATAATTAAAATGTGCAGGAACAAAGAAATTCTGAAAATTTATAAGAATCATTTATTCTTATTACTTATCTGGCCTTTGGTTACTAAAATGAAAATAATATAAAAACATTTCTATTTATATATTTATCATTTATTTTTATTGTGTCAGATTTCCCATTTCATTCATCCATTTGTTCATTTATGTAGTCATTCAGTCAACGAATATCTATTGAACATCCATTACCTTCCAGGCATTGCCCTTGGCATTGGGAGGACAACAGTGAACAAACTGGTTATACTTCCACATTCAAATGGGGGAGACAGGCAGTAAACAAAACAATAGACATAAAATATTAATCAAAGGTCAGGTAATAAAAGTGCTTTGAAGAAAAAATGGAGGGTATGGAGAGTTCTGTTAGGTAGGAGAGTTCAACTGTGGCCTCTCTGAGTTAGTACGTTTGAAGAATGATCTGAATGAATTGAGGAATCAAGTCCTCTCTTCCTGAGAGGAACATTTCAAGCAGCAGGAACACGAAATGAAAAATGTTGAAATTTACTGGGTGTTTTTAAGGACCAGTGAGAAGGCCAGAGTAATTAGATAAAAGTGAGTGAGGGGGTGTGGGATTGGAAATAAGATTGCCAGAACTTAAGGTAAGACAATATCTTACATTCTTTTGCTTGAATTTGACCATTTTATTTTACTTTTCATTTATCTTTTTTGAGACAGGATCTCACTCTGTGACCCAGGGTGTAGTACAGAGGCATAATCATGGCTCACTACATCCTCTACGTCTGGTACTCAGGTGATCCTCCCACCTCAGCCTCCTGAGTAGCTGGGACTATAGGCATGCACAACCATGCCCTGCTAACTTTTGTATATTTTTGTAGAGATGAGTCTTTGCCATATTGCCTAGGCTGGTCTTGAACTCCTGGGCTCGAGGGATCCACCCACCTCAGCTTCTCAAAGTGCTGAAATTACAGGCATGAGCCACCATGCCCAGGCTAAATTTGACTATTTTAGTTAAGCTTTTCTGTCTGTAACTATCCATCTTTCAACCATAAGGCTATGATGCACTCTCTAGATGCATCGAGGAGTCTTGCACATATTACTAGGATTAGTGGGATGGCTCTAAATTGGCCTTGATGGAGCAGTATTGTGCTTGGCCTTGGCAGATGGCAGTGGTGAAGCCAAAGGCACCTATGCAAAAAGGCAGACATTGTGTGGGTTTCCTCCAGGGAGGGTAAAAAGTTACTATAATAACACTATTGAGAAACATTGCTGGTAGAGCTTCCCAGGGTGTTTTGTGGCTATTCTCATTCATGAGAAATGTTGCCGAATTTCATACCTTATATGAGTCCATCTCTCACTCTTTTTTGTTCCATCAATATAAGCCTGTAAAGAGATCCTCTCTGGTTTTACCTGACCCAGGTCTCTGGCTTTCTTCTCTCAGGACTGGGACCTTAATCAATCCTTACTATGACTTTACTTATTTTAGATTTAAGTCAGCAAAAAGGGAGCCCTTCTTGAACTCTAACCAAGAGAGTTAAGGAAATGATAAAAGGATCTTACTAGAAAGTGTATAGAACCACGATGATGGCCACCGAGCCTCCCTTTATATGGAATCATTAATCTATTACTTTTCAGAACTGTGGAAGCCCTATTCAGTATAGTGCAGAATTTTGTATTAACATCAATTCATCTGTCATTAATTGTATTAAAGCCAACATTAATTAATGCTTAGTAATAACTACTATTATAACTCTTGAGCACTTTTTATGTACTAAGTCCTGTGTCAAGTTCTTAATAAATATTGTCTTATTGAATACTGGCAGTAACCCTTACAGATCAGGAACTAGAGACTAAGTTAGAACAGTGGCTAACTCAAGTTGACTGTAAGTTCGAATCACCTGGGTAGTGTGGACACCTCACCATGCCCTGGCCACGCTGAGACCAATGAAATCAGAGTCTCACAGGTGGGGTGCAGGCTTTACTCTTTTTAAAGAATTTATTACCTAAGTGATTCCACTGTGGAGTCCAGTGTTTCTCCAACTTTATAGTCCAATGCTGCTTAAACTAAATCACTGTACTAAATCACTTGGGGACCTGATGACAACTGAGTACAAATTACATCTCCTGTGTAATTCAATGCAGAAGATGCTAAGTGATAAAACAGAGGCATTTCAGAATTTCTAGATATTTGAACAAAGATTGGAGGACTGCTATTTTAGATTTGTGAAGCTCAGTTTGTATTTTATCTACTTTTGTAAAGGAGCAGAACCAGGTTGTTGAATGAATCTCTTTGCCTGAGGCCGTTGGCATTTTATTTGGTTTTCTTTTCTTGGCCCTAATGCTTTTTACCTTATGTTGTAAGACATATTTATGCCTTATCTTTATACTGATATGTAAGCAACTTGAAGGCAGAGTACTTACTGTGCTTTTCTTTTAATAGGCACTATACACATATTTGTTAAAGAAATAACAAAAGATTATAAAAGATTTACCAAAAATGGTAATACTTGAGTAGGATGAAGTTCTAGGTGTCCTTTCTTAGGCACTCTCTCACAGTTCATATCCAGTCAATTTTTAAAATTCATGTTACGTGGAATTAGCAAATACTGAACTATTGTTCCTAGGGGAAATACAGAGTTAGGTTCCTGTGAGCTTCTGGTCACAACATTTTTGTTGACCAATACATAGCCTGTTCTATGTGTGCTTCTGTTTAAATACACCTTATTCAATATATGTTGCTGATTCATTAACATCGAATTTGTGGTCAGTAGCACTATAACTCATGCGTGAACAAAGCTCATATAGCACAAGTATTTTCTTTGTAAGGCATATCACAGCCTTCTTGTGCTTGGCAACACTAGACGTGCGTAACTTTAGGAACTTCTACACCTCATGTGGGGGCCATCTTAAACATCAAAATCACCAAAAAAAAAAAAAAAGCACAGAAATGTGAAAAACATGGCACTAAATAGAGCACAAAAAGGACACTCGTTTATAGCATGAGAGCTGAGATAAGATGCAGAGCATCACCTTGTTCTACTTCAGCTTGGAAATGTGCCTGCTGGGCCACTTAAATTTTTATCACTCTGTGTATGTCCTGGAATGACCACAAAAGCTCCTTGAATACTGATTGGGGGACTACAAATAAATTTTAGTGAGCAGGAGAATTCACAAGTACAGAAGCCACAAATAATGAGGATTTATTGTACATTAATACTTTCACATACAGATAATTAAACTATACAAACTACACTACTGTCTGCCAGCAGTGTTAGCTGAGTTATTTGTTATTTGATCGATGTTCTTAGTTTAGCATGCATCAGAACTGCCTGGAGAACCTATTAAACTACTCATTGTTGGGCCACATCCCCAAAGTTTCTGATTCAGTCGATGGGGATGAAGTTTCAGAATTTGTATTAATAACAAGCTCCCAGGTGATGCTGATGTCACTGGTCTAGGGACCACACTTTGAGAACTACTGGCTTAGGTAATAATGCTGCATGCTTTGAAATAGTCTATAATTCAGAATTTCCCCTTAAAGCAGAGGGATCTTGAGTCAATTACTAGTTAATATATATTTATGTTCATATCATATATGAAGCTGTTAAAGATGTCAATATGTAAATGTGCTAACTTTTTATAATATTTTTTTATATTGTTTTGCTTTTAGGAACTCATATGTTCGGTTAAGGCATTTATGCACCAACACATGGGTAACCAGTACTAGTATCCCCATAGACACAGATGAAGAGAGGCCTGTTATGTTAAAGGTAAATGTCACTGAATGTGGTTTAGTTTTTAGCCAAATGCCATGCGAATAGGATTAGGATAGGAATGCTGTGTGACATGTTCCTTATACTCCATCTTCACCAATATTAGATATCATTGCAATTAGTTACATCAAGCATGCATGTCTGCCAGTTGCTTAGGTAGCTGATCTAAATGGGTTGGAGGCAGCAAAGTTGTGATTCAGGAGGATGCTACAGAGACATCAGAAAGAATGGTAGCAGCATGTGGATGGAGAAGTAGAATCCAGGAGTGCCTTTTCTCTACTCTGTCAAAACTGGAGCAGAGGGCAAGTGTGAAAGGGAGAGGTTTCCAGTGGGGCTTTGGAACAGGGCAGGAAGTGGACGCAGGAAATCTCTGTGTCCCTACAGCCTTTCGTAGTGGATGAAGCATGTGGGAGTTACTGTGTTTGGATGATCTATTCTTGTCTTATATTTCTTAAACAGTACTAGATGTGTTAGTCCTCAAAGAATATTGTATAGTTGTTTATAAAACTAATCTTAATGAAAAAACACATTTCAGATTGGAACCTGCCAAACCAAAGAAGATAAAGAAGCGTTCGCCATCGTGTCTGTCCCACTGTCTGAAGTTCGAGACTTAGACTTTGCCAATGATGCCAATAAAGTACTAGCGACCACAGTTAAAAAGCTAGAAAATGGCACAATAACTCAGAATGAAAGGAGGTGAGTATCTTTTTAAATGGGTCTTAAATAATCAAGAGTCAGTTGTCAATTGTTATAGTAAGCCTAATGTGAATGAATGACTCTAAGGGAATATTTATAACATTCTCAGTAGCACACCTGCTTCTGAATGAGGTGGGAACTTACTCCTTTTGATCATAGTGAGTGAATGAAATTTGTCAAATTTAAATCTGGTGGAATATTTACTTGTCCCATTTTAGCTTTGCTTGAAAACAGTTGTTTTAAGTTATTTTCAGGTCGTTCTTTTTTAAATCCTTTGTGGGAGATTTGCAATACCTTTTGCTGTGCATGATTTGATATTTGGATTTAGAGTTCTAAAGGACCTAAAGAAAGTTTTGTGTTTCTCTGATGTTATTTATTCAAGATGCATTTCTCAGCTCTGGTACCAGAAAACAAACAGATGTGTAAAACCAGAAAAATTATCTGCAGGATGTAGCTCTCTGCCCTTATAGCTTGTTCAGAGAAACTGGATCCTTGATTCTTAAGCTCTGGTTTTGGAAATAAGTAAGAAAGAGAATGATATTGACAGCTAGCGATTATTGCATGCCTGCTTTGTGTCAGTTACTAGGTTGGGCACTGTAAATATATTTTATCTAATCCTTCAGATAGCCTTGAAATAGGTATTCTCGTTTTACGTAAAGGAAAACTGAGGAGGGTAAGCAAACAAGGTAAGGCTGCATAGTTAATACTAAGGGGGGATTCAGTCATGTATGGTTTAAAGTCCATATGCTTTCCAGTGTGCCCAAGCACAAGCATCCTCTGTATTTCCTCTCTTCATGATCTGCTACATGCCTTTTAATTTAAACAAGAAAAAGCTATTTGCCAATTTCCCAGGCATTCAGACATTGGAACTCTCATACACAGCTGGTGAGATGATAATTGATATATGCACCTTGGAAAATAGTTTGGCAGTAACTAGCAAAATTAAAGAAGCAAACACCCCATGACTCACCAATTCCACTCCTAAGCTGAACATTCTTGAACATCTGTCCAAAAGACTCTCCTCCACATGTGTACCAGGACACATGTTCAAGAATGTTCAGCTTTGTTTGAAATAACCCCAAATGGAAAACCATCCAAATGTCCAACACCAGTTGAATAGAGGATGAAAACTGTGTTGTTTTCATACAATGGAATACAGTTTTGCGATGAAAATAAATGAACTACATCTATGTGCAATGGCATGGCTAAATTTAACAAACGGATTGGGGGAAAACTAGCCACAACAAATACATTCACTGTAATACTATGTGTAACATTCAAAAACAAACTCCACTCCATTTCTTTGGGGGCCTTTAAGCAATTAGAAGAACCATAAAGAAATGCAAGGAAGTCATTGTGACAAAAATCAGGATGGTGTTTCTTCTTAGAGGGGAGGGAGGAATTATGCTCCCTGAAGGTTTGGAAGGCTCCTGCAGGGTTCCATTTCCTGCTCTTGGTGGTGGCTTCATGGGATTCACTTATCAGTAGTTCTTAGCTATATATTTTTGAACTTTTTAGATATACATCTTACAATACAGAAGAACAAAAAAATCCAAGTTTGCTTCCCTCCATCCCTGTCAATTAGAAAAAAATCCTAAATATGCAAACACATGGAATAGCTGTTTCTCAGCTTCCTCTCTGTTCTTACCTCTATTTTTTCCCCTGCCAAACTTACATTTCAAAACAACTATTGTATATTCAGTCACACCTCCAACCCTGTTAGGGGAAATGAATAAAGGCCGGAAGCAGAAACAACTGGCCCACTTTTATGGGCTATAGACAATTAAATATCAGAGCTAAATTATGGCAGGAAATGGATTCTAATGTGCAGATAGGAATTTTTATTTGTCTGTTATTGATCTAACTTTTCCTTTCGTGAATCTATTTCTTTGTTTCTAACACTCTTACATATGCACAGCAATTTTCTTGGCTTCACTTAAAAAGTCTCCCTTGCTAAGCATTAAGGTATTCCTTGAAGAAAAGGACAGATAAAAATTCAGATTACGGGCTCTCCACCATCACTGGCTGGAATCCTGTGCAAGTCACTCTTCTTCAGTCATGGCTGGAGATTATCTTAACCTCTCAAGATGAATCTAAGGAAGGTGGTGGACTAGGACTAACTAGAGAGCATGCATTTTTATTTCCTTTGCTTCTTTCTTTCCCTACAGTTTTGGAGTGAAAAACATTGTATTAATAGCAAAGAGAAGGCTTTGCCTAAGAAATATGAAGGTACAATTATTGATCTTAATTTAGTAATTTCAGAAAAGCCACCTCCTATCAAAATTCATTCAAAGCTGCCTGTCAGTAAGGTAGAGCTTATTGGCAGAATTGAATGCATTTGTATTATTTTCTCAGTTTTGGAATTGAATATAAAATTATTTCTGAAAATAACTGACAACTCTGACTTTTTTCCCCCTATGGAAAATGAAGCGATTATTATCTGTGTCAAAAAGCCTGTGTTGTTGGAATTTTTTTTTTTTTCTCTCTCTCTCTCTGTCTTCCCTCTTTACTTATCCCAGGAATGAACATGAGCTCTGGAAGTACAGCTCTTGTATTATGCTTCAAGATCCTCAACCTTAAATATTTTCAGTGGAATTTTCTAATCTTATTCTACATAATCACACCCACAAAATAGAGAGGACTGGGAACATGTTGTCAGAGAGAGAGGAGGGAAGATGGAGGGGTGTTAACTGCCATCCAGAACTTGAGGAAGTGACACAGGCAGTCCTTGACCAGCATTTGTGCACTGTGTTTACCTCTGAGGATACACAAAATACTGGGGTTTCTCTCAAGCAGTGAGAGTTCAGAGATGTGATTAATTCAGTATTACTAAACTCCTGGTACGTGCCAGGCACTTGGCCACGCAGCATGGGTATATGTGGTGCTAATGTGGTGGTGAAGGCCACAGACTATCTCATGTCTCTGTGAAACTTACCCTCTTGAGGGGTGGTTCTCATTCCCCATGATAGGAGCTCAGGATCTAGAACAGGGGTCATCCACCATGTGATCACCAGATCAGATGTCATTCTGATGTTGCTTCTCAGAGCAACATCATTTTCTCTTAAATTTTTTTGCCAGGTGTGACTATCCTGACACCAGCAATCTTTAGTTTAACATTTGCCTGATGTCTCTTTTTCCATATCTTTTTATTTCAGGTGTCCTGGTCATTTTGTTTTAGTGAGCAGCAGAAGGTTGATTGTAACAATCTAATCTGATAGTCTATTTTATTTATTTTTTTGAGGCAGGGTCTTGCTCTGTTGCCAAGGCTGGAGTGCAGTGGTGCAATCATGGCTTACTGCAGCCTCGACCTCCTGGGTTCAGGTGATCCTCTCACCTCAGACTCCCAAGTAGCTGGGAACACAGGCACGTGCCACCACACCCAGCTAATTTTTTGGATTTTTCTAGAGACAGGGTTCGCCATGTTGCCCAGGCTAATCTCAAACTCCTGAGCTTAAGCAATCTGCCTTTCTTGGCCTCCCAAAGTGCTGGGATTACAGGCGTAAACCACCGTGCCTGACTGATAGTCTATTTTCATTTGCAAGTTTAATGACTTTGTATTTGATAAATGTATATGAATGCATTTTTATTTTTGTTTTTCTTTCTTTAGTGTAGCTTGTTTTCATTTCCTTTACTTCTTTCTTGCTTTCTGCTAGATAAATAAAGTTTGTATTCCCCTCTCACCATTTTACTGTTTTCTCTACTGATTTAGAAGCTTTCGGTCATATTTTCGTTCATTAGCAATTACACTTGAATTCTTATCATACATTTTGACTGTATATTCTTCTTGATAAACTTGAAGTTACTAATTTTTTTCTCCCTCCCCTGGAAGAAAAGTGTTGCAGCATGCTTTGGTTTTGCCCTGACATTCTCCCTCCCATCTTTCTTGTAGTAGTTGTCTAGAACCATAGTTCTGTGTTTATTCTCTTCATTTGTAAAATTTTATTTTAATTTGATAAATACAAAAGAATAAATGTATCAATATAAATCATGATGCACCACGTTTCATTTTACTGATAAATTTTGTTCCTTTTTTTAAAAGACAATGAAACATCTTTTGTTTTAACTTAAAACATTTATTTTATTTTTTAATTTTATTTCCGTAGTTTTGAGGAGAGAAATTTAGTTTCTAAATTTTTTTTAGTGATTTTTTTTAAACAATTTTACTTCTTCTTCTTCCCCTTTCTTTATGTTTTCCTCCTGTCTTTATTACTTGTATCTCACTTATTCATTCTCTTTTCATCTTGCTGAAATTTATTCTTTAGTCCATTCAGTGGAGAGGCCTATGGGTTATAATCTTTTTAGTTTTCACATATATGAAAATATCTTTATTTTGCCTTTACTTTTTTTTTTTTTTTTAAAGACAGAGTCTCACTCTGTCGCCCAGGCTGGAGTGCAATGGTGTGATCTTGGCTCACTGCAACGTCCGCCTCCCAGGCTCAGCAGCTCTTCTGCTTCAGCCTCCTGAGTAGCTGGGATTATAGGCACCCACCACCACACCCGGCTAATTTTGTATTTTTAGTAGATATGGGGTTTCACCATGTTAGCCAGGATGGTCTCGATCTCCTGACCTCAGGCAATCTGCCCGCCTTGGCCTGCCAAAGTGCTGGGATTACAGGCATGAGCCACCGCACCCAGCCAGAATTTACTCTCTTAGCACATTTCTTTTTTATTTTTTTGAGATGGAGTCTTGCTCTGTCGCCCAGGCTGTAGTGCAGTGGCACGATCTTGGCTCACTGCAACCTCTGCCTCCTGGGTTCAAGCGATTCTCCTGCCTCAGCGTCCCGAGTAGCTGGGATTACAGGTGTGTGCCACCATGCCTGGCTAATTTTTGTGTTTTTGGTAGAGATGGGGTTCCACCATGTTGGCCAGGCTCGTCTCAAACTCCTGACCTCAGGTGATCTGCCCGCCTCCGCCTCCCAAAGTGCTGAGATTACAGGCGTGAGCCACCGGGCCCTTGCTTTACTCTTAAGTGATACTTTATATATGAGATGTCAGATTGATTATTACTTTCTATCAGTATTTTAAAGCTATAATTTAATTACTTTCTAGCATATCTTGTTGCTGTTAAGAAATCTGTCAATAGACTTGTTATTCTTTATTGGCAATTTTTCTTGACTTGGTAATTTTATATATTATTTTTCTTTGCTTTTGATGTCTTAAGATTTCACCATGATGTGTTTACAAAGGAGTTTTATTTTTGTTTTTTCTCATTTGACACTTAAGGTATACTTTTCATCTGAATACTTATTTCTTCCTTCAATTCTTGGAAATTTTCAGCCATTTTCCTGCAAATATTGCTTCTTTGTCTTTTTCTTCCTTTCTGTCTTTTGAAACTTTTATGAGATATATGTTGGATCGTCTTAATTCATCTTTTTTCTCTCTTAACTTCCCTTTTATTATTTGCCTTTTAATATATCTCTCTGGATCGATTTTTGATACTGCCTGAGTAGCTGGGACAACAGGAGCATGCCACCTCAACCTACTAATTTTTTAATTGTTTTGTGCAAACAGGGTTTCACTCTGTTGCCCTGGCTGATTTTGAACTCAGGCTCAAGCAATCCTCCTGCCTCGACCTCCCAAAATGCCAGGATTACAGGCATGAGTCGCTGTGCTCAGCATATAATTTTTATCTCTCAGATTTTTTTTTGTATATCCACCTATTTTTCATTTATATTGGCCCTTTTAAAATATGTTGTCTTTTTAATATATTGCTTTCTTTATCTCTTTGAAGACTGAATACAGACTCATTTAAAACTTATTTTGATACACACTCATTTAAAACTTATTTTGAAATTGTTTTGTTACTCGGATTTTGTTGGTGGTGGAGTAGCCTCCTGACGCTTTAGTATGGTGGCTATCTTCCTCAATGTCAGCTTTCCTTATGTGCTTTGGACTTTTACTATGTGTGGTTTTCTTAGGTGGGAGATTTTTGTTTTTCCTTTCTCTACATTCACTTGTCTTCTCTGTCCGTTTTATGCTGGCTTCTACCTGGCTTCCCTCAACTAGACCAGAGCCAGATCTGATATCGAGAGCTGAGAGTCCATGTTCTCTAGTAATATGATACTTTAATCATGGAGATAGCTGGTGGCTGGGTCCAGCCCTATCCATGCACATCCATTGTTTCCTCCTATCACTGCACAGCCAAAGCCTGAATAAGGGCCACTGAATTTTAAGTTTTCTTTAAGAGGTTAGAGAAGCCGTATGTTCGTCTCTGCTTCATATGTTTAGTTTATTTCCCTACCATGTGTTTTTGGTTCCTCTTACCTTGCAAGAGTTGAACATCATCCCTGTTCCTCATTGTTTTTCTTATTTTGTTCATTTTCTATAAAGCTTAAAAAGCAAACTAGTAAGATTGCGTGAGTTAGTAGGAGCTCACCACTGCCAAGTATAGAATCAGAGTTGGAGCTAAATTGAAAACAAACCAGCTCTTTGTTTTGCCACAAAAGGGATGCTTGAAGCGCAAGGTCAAAAAAAAGGTTTCAACAGTTTCAGAGGTCAAAAGAGAAGGTTGCTCTTCCTGGCTTCCATGGCCTTGTCATGAAGAGGTAGGCTTTACATATAGGGTTGACGTATCATGATTTGCAATCAAGACTGTTAATATTCGTCATGATCATTCCATTAACCATCTCCAATTTTCAGGGCATTTGAATGACTTTGAAACAGAGCGATCTGTAGTTGCTCACAAAATTTTACTTTCTTAGATATCTAAATATTTGATTACAGTTATTGAAACAGCAAGAGAAAAGGAATCTTAATAATTTAAAAAAGAAAATACAAATATTTATGCCCAAACTGGACTTGCATTAGGCATATAGAAACTGAAGTTCAATTTTTTTTCATTGTGCTGAAGTAACCTCAGCTCCAAATTTGTTTTGTTTTGTTTTAAGAGCAACAGAATGATTTGGAGGACATTAAATCACAATTTCAAAAGAAATTCACACCACATTTGGATGCACATGAAACACGTTTTACGTTTCTGTGGCTGCCTTCAGAGATTCAACGTAACTATGTCTGTGAATTCTGTCAGACACCATTTTCCAAAAGAAACAGACTAGGTTAAAATTTAAAATAGGCATACCAAGAAAACATAGAATCCCAGGAATTTTGGAGGGAAGTTTATGATCCCTGGAAGTATACTGAAATTTCTCTGGGTGACTAAATTATAGATTCTGGGTGTGTCCACTTGGCTTCACGAAGCACATTCCCTTTCAAGACATAAATCGGGAGATAAGATCAAGATGTTTTCCTACCAAAGGTATTGAAAGAGAAGAAAAGAGATGTTTTCCAACTGAATACATTCTATACTTTCCTGGAATTGTTGAAGCTCTTAAAATGTAGTTTTCTTATGAATGTGCTCATGATTTCATGATTAGCATCATTGTATTCACATGCTAACAACAGCAAATAAAGATGCTAACACTATATGGATAAAGCTAATTTAACTATTTATTGGTCAGCTTTTGTCTTATCCCCCCAAAATTATGTGTTTATTGAATAATTAAGTTGTACTTTACCACTAATACAATTTAAAAAATGCCTTGACCCTTCCAATGCACATTCCTCCTCTGTTTACCCATTTTCAGTAGCTTGAACCCCTGCCCCTCCCTCAATTGACTAACACAAATGGAAAATGACAAACAGCAGGCAGAGGAAGGAGGAGGAAAAAAGTGAAGAGAGGAGGGGCTTTCAAGACACTTCCTGTACTAAATGCCACTGAAGTTCAAGTAATAGTTGTAATAATAACCAAAATATAGATTTAAAAGTGAACATTGGTGTATGGTTTTAGAATTTCGTGATTTTGATAGGTCATTTAATACTTCCAGTATTTTGAGTGTCAGATTGTTTACTCTGTCTCTATTCACAGGCCATTTAAGTTTTTCCTATTCTGTACATTGGGTAAGTTGAAATGTGGAGAGGACTAGGAAATGTAGTTTGAGTTAACAGTAAAAAAATAAAGAAAAAGAATTGAAATTTAGGAATTTAGTATAGCTGTTTTCCCTTAAGCAGAAATGTGCTGCTTTGCTAGTCAGTTGTGGAAAGTCATCTGGTGGTGTCATCCTACCTACTCGTGTGTAGTTGCGACTCACATGGCTTTATTTGATAATAGTCTGCAAACACTTGAGAACTGGAGGCACAAGTAGAGGTTGGAGATGCTGGAGAAGGAATTTTCTTTGTAAAGGTTTAGGTAAACAGTAACTGTCTTAGAGACTATTTTGTAAATTAAATACCTTTTTTGTTATAAAATACCTTGTTTTCAAGTGTTTCAGTTCTTATTACTTAATAAAAAGAAATTTCCATGGATTTGAGTTCCACTCCCGAAGAAAAAGTAAAAAAATCTATCTGCCCATCTATCTATCTTCTATCTATCTATCTATCTATCTATCTATTATCTATACCTAGCTACCTACCTATCATATATCTATACATTTTCCAAAATTAAGCACACTGTAAAGTAAAATTGCCTTTTCATTTTGTAATAGGTTTGTAACTAAATTATTGGAAGACCTCATCTTCTTTGTTGCTGATGTGCCTAATAATGGACAAGAAGTTCTGGATGTGGTTATCACTAAGCCAAACCGAGAGCGTCAAAAATTGATGAGGGAACAAAACATACTGGCGCAGGTGAATTTTTTCATGTACTAAATTTGTATATTTTATTTTCTGAATTACAGTATCAGGAAAGTACTTGTATTAGTTATCTATTACTATGAAGCAAATGATCCCAAAACTTAGTGGCTGAAAACAAGATATTTCCTATCTCACAGTTTCTGTGGAGTAGCGATCTAGGCATGGCTTATATGGGCCAATCTCGCTCAGGGTCTCTCACCAGGCTATAGTCAAGGTGTTTGCTGGGGCTGCAGGCATCTCAAGGTTCAACTGAGAGAGGACTCGCCTTCCAGTCTTCTCACATGGCCGTCTCTCAGGAGTGTCTCAAGACAAGGCAGCTTGCTTTCCTTAGAACTGAGGGATCCAAGAGAAAACTAGAGAGGACGCTCACGTGGAAGCTACCATCTTTGTATAACCTAATCTTAGAAGTAACATCAGTTCTACTGTGTTCTATTAGTTAGAAATGAGTTAATAAATCTAACCCATAGTTAAGGAGAGAGGATTCTATGAGGCTGTGAATATCAGGAGGCAGGAATATCAGAGACCCGTAGAGACAGCCTACCATGTACCTCCAAAAACCCTGTATAGTCAGACTATCTCCAGAAAATATGCTGGAAAAATTCCTAGGTAGAATTTCCAGGTGAACTTGGAAAGTACGATCTCCATCTGCTTCCTACTTCTTTCCTTCTCTTCCCTAGGAAAGTAGGGCAGTCTGTTCATCAGCTTACAAGTGCTCTGTACAATATTCTAGTTTTTTTTCCCTGAAAGTACAGAACTGGTCATATATTACATCTTCTTGAAATTGTTTATAACACATCAAATTGATTCACTTCCTAATGATATGCACATATGGACATGCCTATATTTATGTATTGTTTTTATTCTATTAATTGCCATTTAAATTAATGAGTTTCTTCATTAATGAAGTACAGACTCAAGGAAGATACTTAAAACATAAAAATCATGCTCTTGATACACATATTCTTATTGATTTGGGAAAGGCAAATAGTAGACATAATATTAGTTATTATATGTAGCTGATTGTCTGAAAATACAAAATCAACTTTTTTTCTCAAATAAAATAAAGGTTGCAAATCTAATAGGACTTTTTTCAAGTAATTATTATATAAAACATTTGATTTCAACTAATTTTAGGAACTTGGATGATTTATTAATAATATCTGAACAAACATATGTCAAATATTTTAGTTTTGTATGATAAATATAAAATTAAAGGCTCAGTGAATACAAAATTATTAAAGAAACTTTACTTCATATCATATTTCATGAATTCCAAAGAATCGTATTAATGCTCATGCCCTTGACTCTGCTCTTTCATAGACAGTTTCCTCATTCTAGCAGCTCATCTCCAGGTGATCCCTCCTGCTGTCTTGCTGCCAAAAAGAGTTATATTCCTCAGTGCTTTTTAAATGCTTCCTAACTGCTAACCCTCTTACAAGAATCTGGCTTCCTGGGTGCCACCAGCTGCCCATGTGGCTCCTAATTTGTCACATTTGATTGCTGATACGTTCATCGATTTGGCCACATCTTTGTGTACAAACAACAATAAATTAACTCTTTTATAAAGTAGTTTACAAGCAATGTTTGGAAGTCATTTTCTGATGTCAGTTTTAATGAAAAGTAAATGTTTTCTTTATATTATTTTGATTTTGAAAGGTTCTAGAAAATAATAGAAGAAACTATAGAGCCCCTAGAAATCAAGCTACATTTTAGTTCATCTGAATATGTTCATGTAACTTGGTGAAATTAAACATCTTCATATTTCTTATTTTGATAAAATATGAGTTTCTAAACAAAATTAAAGCCATTTTATTTAAAGAACTGCTTTTGTCACTCAATGTAGGGGACCCTTTTAGCAGTGCTTTTCTGATCCTTGATATGTTGGTCCTGTAAAGTAAATCCTCTTTGTTTTTCCCCTTTACACTAACAATACTCAAATTTATATAAGTGTTTTTTGAATCAATGTTCTTATTTGTTTTAAAAAAAAGGTTGCAAAACGTTTTATTCATCAGAATAGGTGGCTGTTTTTATGCCTGGTAGGTATTTGGAATTCTTAAAGCACCCTTTAAAGAGAAAGCAGGAGAAGGCTCAATGCTGCGACTTGAAGATCTGGGGGATCAAAGATATGCACCCTACAAGTACATGCTGCGGCTCTGTTACCGTGTCCTGAGACACTCTCAGCAGGATTACCGGAAAAATCAGGTTGGAGAGTAGCCCCCATTTTAAACTGTTTCATATTTAATGTATGGGCAAGGTTCTTTGGTTATAATTCTACAGCATAGAAAATATGAATGGGAAATTTCACTTAGAAATTTTATGTTGGGCAATACATAAAAATGATTTGTAAGTATTTTTGAATTGTATTGACCATGGCTTTATTCTTCCATATGAAATTAGAATCACTGGGGGAGGATGCCCTGAGTACTAATATGTGCCTGTTATTGGCTCCTGGTGGCCAGGACATCCTGGATCTATTATGTAAGGAGGAATGGAACATTTTTGGCTTGAGGAACATGTGAGGTACAGCATCACTCTGTATTGACCAAAGAGGTTATAATTTAGTGGAAAAGATATGATGGGAGACAAAGAAAAGACACAGAGAAAAAACAGAGTTATGGGAATTCACAAGAGAGAGAGCCCAATGGTGGCTTTGGGAACCAAGGAAGGATTCTTGGAGAAGGAAGCCTTTGGGTAGGATGAGAATCATTTTCATAAATTGTACGGGAAGAGGTATTTGTGAAGAGAGATCTATGAAGTGAGAATGATAGATGCTAGAAAGGGCATGTTTGCCCTAAGATATTTGCAACTGCTGAGGTCAGGGAACCCAGGTGGATCTAGGGGTACAGCTAACAGTTACCAGTTGCAAGTGAAATTTCTCTAAAGTCTCATTTTTATCTCAAAAATACAAGCCAGGTGTTGTGGCTCAAGTCTGTAATCCCAACACTTTAGGAGGCCAAGGTGGGGGAATTACTCGAGGCCAGGAGTTCTAGACCAGCCTAGGCAATATAGCGAGGTCCCCATCTCTACAAAAATGAAAAATAACTGGGTATGGTGGTGTGTGCCTGTAGTCCCAGCTACTAAGGAGGCTAAGGCTGGAGGATAGCTTCAGCCTCGGGGTTTGAGGCTATAATGAGTTACAATCACACTAGTATACTCCAGCCTGAGTAACAGACCCTGCCTCATACAAAACAAAGCAATCACAAACCTCATCTTTTGCGATATGTTCAATAATGTAAATGTCTAACATAAAATTGCATAAAACTCATCATTGTTTGATAAATTCGTGTTTCTCTTAATCCATTTGAGGACAGAGTGCATCACTGTAAGTTTCATTGATGAGTTTGGTCCATGAAGAAGGATGGTGTGGGAGAGGGCTGGAAGGGCAGGGCGGGCTAAGCCACTAGGGCCTAGGATGTCAATCCTAGAAGGTGGAGGTTATTTGGGAAGAGTTAGTAGTATTTATTGTGTACTTACTTTGTACCAGGCTCCGTTCTACATACGTGTCACGAATTAATGCAGTAACACTGAATTAAGATGAAGGACAGAGGCACAGAAGGGTTAAGTAACTTGTCCAAGGTGATAGTTTAAGAATGGAGCCAGTATGCAAACCCAGGCTCTGAATCATCGCACTGTTGCACCTTGGTAGTTTGAACATTTTTGGGGAAGAAAAAAAGATTTGTTTTAAGAAGTCTGTGTTAAAATATTTTGGCTTCATAATTGTATTTGAAGAGTAAGAAAGGTCTGAAAAGAGTATGTAAAAACATTAGCTAGAAGATAATATGGCAAGGAATAGGAGTTAGAGCAAGGGGACGATATAAACAAATCCTTAAATATTGTCTAATATAATCCTAGTTATAAACACCCTTCTTGCTGGTCCAAATGCTGTCACTAGAATTATTTTTCCCAACTTCATTGGGTTCCTTTAAGATGGCAAGATGAAGTAGATAGCGTTGTTCGTATTATTTTGGAAGAAGGATTAAGTACCAGAACATTAAATGGCCTTCCTTCAAGCACTCAGAGGCAGTGATGGGGCATGCTCCTAGTATCAGACCCTGAGTTCTTAGTGGAGATCTGGAGTGGGGAAGGAGAATGAGAGGCTGCTCAATGTTTTCTCCTTGCTCTCAGTTTTCTTCTTGGGTTTGGCGAAATACTCTTGTGAGACAGGTCACCACTTCACCCTTACGAGCAATGCTGTGTTACAGAGATTGACGTTAACAGGAACAAAAAAAAACCCAACAGGTCTAAAGAGGTATTACCCAGGGCCCTCAGGCCCATCAGGTCCCATGATGTGCACCCTCCTTGATGGCTCTCAGTCTTTGGAAGGGTGCTTAGGGCCTCTTCCCTTTTTTGCAGCCCGGTGCTTCAGGATGGCGGGGAGCCAGATCACTTTGGATTTGGTTATTTCGCTAGTCACTAGTAGGTTCCCTGGGCAGCATGTCTTAACTGGTGTCAGTTCTGTCTCTCAAGGTCTGGCACACATGGTTCTTTCTCACTCCCCTCTCAGTCTTGGCCAAGGATCAGTGTGTACATACACACCCCCCCACACACGTGTGTGCACACCTCGCCCCCGACACACGTGTGTGCACACCTCCCCCCCGACACACATACCCCTACCTAGTCATATTACTCCTTTCAGGTACATGTTTATGCACTTCAAGGACCTGCTTTCTGGGTTTCTTTGGAGCATAGAGATAGAGCATAGATGATAAAGGAATAAAGAATCCCTAGCATTTGTTAAGGGTTATATTTTATTTTTCTTCCCTTTCTATTGTGTGTTCTAATTGAACCTCAGTGATAGCTGAGAAATATTTTTCTCATTTGTATTGAATTAAGAATGCTTTGTAGAAAGCATAAAACAGCTTTCTGATGTTTTAGAACATGATTTAAAATGTTCTGTATTATTATGTAGTATATATTATATAGTATTATAGCTATAATTACTTTTTCTTTATCTTCACCTATATGTTATAGTCCTAATAGGAAGTTCATTTGTGACTTAACACTAACCCATGTATTTAATATTGAATCTCTATTTATTACTATTTATAAAATTTGATACCACCTCTAATTTCATTTAGTTATTAACATCTTTGGATGTTCGCCTTATACCAGGGTATGACTACAGTAGGCCTGAAAGTGTATAAATCAATATGTATCCTTCAAATGACATACTAACAGAGCACATTTACTTTACTTAACTGGCTACCCAACACACAAAGCTATCATTCTGAAAGGCTACAAAAATGCTGCTTAGCATATAATTAGATTCGTGCAATCCATGTCATTTCCAAGGAATAGGTACATTCCAGTAAATTTTACCCTAAGGCAAAATCACTTTCTAATCGATAAATTCTCTTATCATAGAAGCAAAGACACATTTCCAGGGAGAATCCCAAGGAATCAAAGTAAGAACCTTTCATGGTAGAAAGGGGTGAAGCTCACCAGTTCCATGGAAGTGTGAGATGTGCTGCTTGGAGACAGAACATGGGAGATGAACAATAGTGGTTTGGGATACAGGAAAACTGGTGTGATGAATAAGGAGTAGATCAAACAACAACATGATTGAACCTCCCCAGTGGCTTTCTCTTACTTTTAGAATAACCTCTTTGCTCTTTACCGTGGCTCACGAGGATTCTTTTGACCTACCTCTCCAACTTCAACTTTGCTTTCTGCCGCTTACCACTGCCTAGCTACAGTGGCCACCTTCTGCTGATAGAACACAAGCTCGGTTCTGCTACCACAGGGCCTTTGCACGGGCTGCTCCCACTGCCCAGATGGCTTCCCTCTAGGTCTTCCAGTGGCTGCCTCATTCTCTTCATTCCCATCCTAGCTCACATGTCACTTCTTTAGCATCCACCCTATCTAACGTTGACACCTTTCTCCGTTCCTCTGTTTCATTTCACTTGTCAATACCGAATGGAATATAGTAGGCCTTCAAGAAACATTTATTGGGTGAATGGATCTAATCAATAAAATGATTAATCACATTGCCCTGCTTGGTAGCTTTTTAAAGATAAAAATTATATGATGGGGGGAGGGGGGAGGGATAGCATTAGGAGATATACCTAATGTAAATGACAAGTTAATGGGTGCAGCACACCAACATGGCACATGTATACATATGTAAGAAACCTGCACGTTGTGCACATGTACCCTAGAACTTAAAGTACAATAAAAAAAATTATATGACATTTTACCATTGTTTTAAAGAAAAGATCTTGCAGATCATTCTAGCCTATTCACGAAAAAGGAATGAACCCAAGTCCATCTAGGATCTTCAAGTAACAACCCAGATCTGATGTCTCATGAGTGAAATATCAGGCAGTCATTTTCTTTTCTATAATTATGCCCAAATCATTGGCCGTGACTTTAAGTAAGAGATTGAAGAAAAGTCTCTGTTAGACTGATGAAATCCAAAGTTACTGTGTCATAAAAACTTATTTTAATTAGATTTATTTTTTCCACTTAGACTGTAAATACCTCTATTGATAATTATTTCTAGGTGTATAACTTTTTGGTAGAAGTTCAATAATGTATATGCCAGTATGTTTTCATGTCTTTCCTCAAAAGTTCTATTTATTGAAAATTTACTTGCTTTTCTTTTGAGAAAATTTTAGTGAACTTTCTGTTATGAATAAATTAATCAATGTTGTTGACCCTAATAGAACGTGTTATTTGTAAACTGTTTGGCAGTGTATTCTGACAGCCTTTCTTCTTTGCAGGAATATATTGCTAAGAATTTCTGTGTCATGCAGTCCCAGATTGGCTATGATATTTTGGCAGAAGATACTATCACAGCTTTGTTGCACAACAACAGAAAACTACTAGAGAAACATATCACAGCAAAAGAAATAGAAACATTTGTCAGTTTACTCAGGAGAAATCGGGAGCCAAGGTTTGAAATGATTCATGCGGTATTCTTTTCTAGTGGAGACTGTGACTTTATGTTTTATTTTTAGAACTTTTAAAAGTTAGAATTCTTTCATATCACTAACTTTTATGGACAAACTATGTTGGGCTTGTTGCTATAATAATTGTATATGATAAAGAGTTACTACCTCGTAGGAGATCAAAGCCCTTTATAGACATACTTAAGTATGATTGATTTTCACTCTGAATCCTCATGATTTTATAGACCTTTATGGTTTCTCAAAATACATTCATATTGTTTAGATCCTTGCACACTTGTGTGGGATACACTGGTTGTATATTATTACCCCCGTTTTAGAGATGAGAAAATAGAAGCCTAGCGAGCAACTTGCCCAAGCGTACCCTAATAGGAATAGAATGCAAGGTTAATCAAGGGTTTCTGATTCCACATCAGGTTCTTTTTCTGTTGTACCATGCTGCCTTATCTTGAAGAAAAGGGTGCAGAAAAGTCAAGCCAATTGGCAGTGTTTCCTTAGCTAATTAGTACAGCAAATAAATGCTAGAAGGTAGAAATGGGCCTCTGACTTGAACAGGTCGTAGTAATTTTCATTAGGCGTGTGCTCTATTTCTATTTTATTCAGTACAGCATTAGCTTTGATCTGCTTTTGGTTTGATATTCAGCTCTGGGGAGACTCACTTTAGGGGAGATGAATGATTTTCTAAATATAAGTCATGGTGCTGTGGGAGGAATATCATAAAATAAATAGAAGCAAACACATCGTTTCTGAAACAAGGCTTGTATTAAATAAAAAAATTATATGTTTAATTTGTTTCTAATGATGCAGTAAACAACACATTAGACAAATGTGTGGAAATAGTATTAAAACATATAATAAGTTTATTTTATTATATTCCAAATTATGTCTTTATTCTGATGCTTTTATAAAATGCTTTGTCTTCATATTCCATTTAATTTTTTTCTCTTGCCAGGTTTTTGGATTATTTGTCAGATCTGTGTGTGTCTAATACCACTGCTATTCCTGTAACTCAAGAACTCATCTGTAAATTTATGTTGAGTCCAGGCAATGCAGACATTCTCATTCAAACGAAGTAAGCCCAGATAATGGATGCATCATTTTCCTGTTGATTATTTGTAAGCATTGTAGTTCTTTGTCATATTTACAAGTGTACTTTTAGTAGATTTTGTATGTGCTATTTATTTGAAGGGTGGTCTCAATGCAAGCAGACAACCCCATGGAGAGCTCCATCCTTTCAGATGACATTGATGATGAAGAAGTTTGGCTCTATTGGATTGACAGCAACAGGGAACCTCATGGCAAAGCTATCAGGCACCTTGCTCAAGAGGCAAAAGAAGGCACCAAAGCTGACTTAGAAGTTCTTACCTATTACAGGTTAAGTATTGTAGACAATCTTACAATAATTCTCAATCTCACGTATTAATTGAGAACTGCTTCTCTGTAGCCACTAGAAGTTAGGCATCTATGAAGAGGCAATTTTAAAAGTCATGTCAGAACTAGGGTAGCTGAAATATTTAGTATTATCTAAAATATTCAAAATACAAATTAACATGTCTATTTTCTGCATACACCACTTGTAATTTCCTGGTTTTTCACCAGCTTGGAATTGTTGTGCAGCCAAAGGCTTTGTCCTCGTATTGAGTAGAGTGGAGGCAGATGAGAGACATGTTAGGACCTAGGTGATGGAGTCGAGAGGGATATAGACATGGGGCTGAGGAAATTGATCTGGCTGCAAGGGTAGCCAGTAGTTTAGTATAGAGTGGATTATGAATATGTGGTGACCTAGGGCCTAAGAGAAACTGGTGCCTGTAGTTATGAAAGTTCAGCACTGGAATATGGCAGCGGAAGTACTGAAGGCAGTTCCTGGTGGTCAGCATATTGGGAGCAAGAACCTAGCTGGCATCTTTGAGTTGCAGGGATAGAAACCCAAGACAGAAGCCTTGGGGCCAACTTGGGCCCAAATGGCAAGAATCAGACAAAGACAGATGACGCGTTGTGTTCCCTGGTTTCTACAGCTATAGCAACCAAATCAAAGGCTAGTTCTTAATCTCAAAACTGGCCTGATAAGCCAACTGCACTCATGCCATTTGGACTGATCATTTTTGGTTTGGGAACTGAGTGGGGCGAAACCTGGAGTGCAGACACTAGAGCATGAAGCTGAGTGAGGCTGGGGAAGGTGAAGAGAGATGGTTTCATGTGAGCTGTTGCCCATAGCCTTCAGCCTGAGTGCAGTGTTTGTAATCCTAGGAAACCCAGACTGGAGTGCCTAGTGACACTCTCCAGCAGACACATTTTGCTGAAACAAGTAAGAGGTATTGTAGCTGAAGGGACATAGAGACAGTTTCATATATGTCTTGTCATTTGATCTTAATGGTTAACATACTACAATCAAGAGTTTGACTCCAATATCATGAATGCTTGGAAATACAGGTGTCTTAAACATAGATACTGATTGGTACTATGATATTTAAAGATTTCTTCGAGATAAGACAATAATGTAATATGTTTATCATTTTTAAGGTACCAGCTAAACCTCTTTGCAAGGATGTGCTTGGATCGCCAGTATCTGGCCATAAACCAGATTTCTACACAGCTCTCTGTAGACCTGATCCTGCGGTGTGTGTCGGATGAGAGCCTGCCGTTCGACCTCCGAGCATCCTTCTGTCGCCTCATGCTCCACATGCACGTTGACCGGGATCCCCAGGAGTCTGTGGTGCCTGTTCGCTATGCCAGGCTCTGGACAGAAATCCCCACAAAGATCACAATTCATGAGTATGTTTGGAAAAAGGTCTTGAGGCTTTGGAGTCCAGCAGATGAACTCCATATCAAATGGCTACAGTTTTGAAATGTAACATGTGGAAAGGCATTTGTGTGTCCTGTCGCAGGTTGTTAATCTTCTAAATGCAAATAAGATACTCGTTTTTGAGGGTGAAATAACTCTCAGTGGTAATAAAGGCATTTTCTAGAAAACAATAAACAAATAATGTTGCTGTAATTAGCAAGAATTTTAAGTACTTCATATTGTGGTAGACTGCTATGACTGCTTTACACGTAGCTCATTTCACAACAGCCATAACTGCTTTACACGTAGCTCATTTCACAACAGCCATAGCTGCTTTACACGTAGCTCATTTCACAACAGCCCCGCTTTACAGATGAGGACCCAGGCCCTAGGAAGGCTAACTAATTTATCCAAGATTATGCAGCCAGGAAACTAAAGTACATATGTTTTACTATTTTAAATGATTGCAATCAGTTTAACTTGCATTATCTTCTTTCTGTATTTCCAGATATGATTCTATAACAGACTCTTCCCGAAATGATATGAAGAGGAAATTTGCCCTGACAATGGAATTTGTTGAAGAATATTTGAAAGAAGTCGTAAACCAGCCCTTTCCTTTTGGGGATAAAGAAAAAAATAAACTGACATTTGAGGTACTTTTTCCCTCCAATATTTAGGATGTTTTGGTAACTGGGTAGTTTAGTTCATGAAGATATTATTTTCTCTGCCATTTTTAAAAGATAGATTTGGTGCTTTAATGTCCAGTAGAAAACATTTTATTTATAATTATCTATTAATTACTGTTTCCCTTGATTTTTTTTGTTTCATTTGTGTAAGATTTTTTGCATGTAATAAGCACAGGCAGTTTTGCATATTTTGTGGAATGTTTGGATACTTTTTTTTTTGTCTCTATGGAGATGATGTTTTTATTCTCATTGAACTGAATTGAAATATCTTCAGTTTGGGGATGTAGTGACAAAACTAGACAAAGGATGCTATTACTTGATACCTGGTGTATTAGCTACCTACTGGTGTATAACAAATTACTCCAAAACTTTGCAGCCTGAAGCAACAAACATTATCATAGCTTCTATGGGGTCAGGAAGCCAGGAGTAGCTTAGCTGGGTGGTTCTGGCTCATGGTCTGTGATGGGGTAGCCAGCAAGCTGTTGACTGGGATTGCAGCCATCTGGGGCTGGACAGTCTGTTTCTAAGGTCACTGCAGGGGTTGTTGGTGGCCACACCTCCTTGCTGGCTGTTGGCACCTCAGCTTCCTGCCATGTGGGCCTTTCTGTAGGCTGCCTGGGTGTGCTCATGACATGGCACCTGGCTTCCTCAGAGCAAGCCATCTGAGAGAGAGAGAGAGAGAGAGAGTCCAAGATGGAAGTTGCAGTCTTCTGTAATCTAATCTTGGAAGTGACGTGTCATCACTTCTGTTGGTCACTTGGACCACCTCTGATACAGTGTGGTAGGGGGAGACTGTGCACTGGGGGCCACATGTTGGAGGTAGACTCTCGCACTTGGAATGTCCTCTGCAATCCACAGGGCCACAAAGCAGCATAGGGAACATAGATTTCTGGGCAAATTTCTTGGATAATAGCCATTTATTAAAGTAATTAATTGGTGCAACCATTTATTAAGTGGCATCCTGCTGACTTAAATTACTTAAATGTTTAATTAGGATGTAAATAATTCTAGTGTAAATTTTGTTAAGTACCTTAAAGCACTCCTGAATCTTACTTGGATTTAGTTCTAGACTTGAATAAATCAAAGTTCAAGTGGTTGCTTTTGCAGGTATTTTAATTCCTAGGTGTTAAAGAATTAGGAAGTTTAGAAATAGCTGTGCTAATTTAGATAATAAAAAGCCAATGTTTATTTCAATTCCCAATTTTTTTTCCACTCTTTCACACTCCCCCTCCCCGCTTTTTTTTTTTTTTTTTATTAAGGTGGTCCACTTGGCTCGGAATCTTATATACTTTGGATTTTATAGTTTCAGTGAGTTATTAAGGCTAACAAGAACACTTCTGGCTATTTTAGACATTGTACAGGCCCCCATGTCGTCATACTTTGAAAGATTAAGCAAATTTCAAGATGGAGGTAAGAATTTTGAGAAATGTGATAATATCATTGTTATTACTTGGAAGTAAGATAAAAAACAAAACTACAGAGAAGGTGTTGCTATTGTGTACCTGCTAATATATGTGTGCATATGAACACAATTCCTATGACAGGGCTGAGTGATAATAAGGTGGATTTACAAACATGCATCTCTGTTTATAATGCTAAAGCTTTGAAAGATGAATTCATAAGGTCAGATTCCATCTTTAGCAACTAACATTATAGCCAAACCACTTGTGAAAATATTATGTGTTAAAAAATGAAAACATCTTGATATTTGTGGTCATCTAGTTCAAGCAATTCTCCTGCCTCAGCCTCCTTTATTTTTACAAATATGGATTAAATTATAAGGTGTCAAAGAGAGAATAGATTTGAAGGCTATGCTCCACAGCAGAGCTTAGACAGATGCAAGGAAGACCAGGCATGGTGGCCCACCCCTGTAACCCCAGCACTTTGTGAGGCCAAGGCGGGCAGATCATGAGGTCAGGAGATCGAGACCATCCTGGCCAACATGATGAAAACCCGTCTGTACTAAAAATGCAAAAATTAGCTGGGCATGGTGGCGTGTGCCTGTAATCCCAGCTCCTCAGGAGGCTGAGGTAGGAGAATTGTTTGAACCAGGGAGTCAGACGTTGCAGTGAGCCAAGATCGTGCCACTGCACTCCAGCCTGACAACAGAATGAGACTCCATCTCAAAAAAAAAAAAAAAAAGCTGGCCGGGCGCGGTGGCTCAAGCCTGTAATCCCAGCACTTTGGGAGGCCGAGACGGGTGGATCACGAGGTCAGGAGATCGAGACCAT
>NW_016828382.1:2330493-2362046 GCF_001698545.2 Rhinopithecus bieti | reverse complement strand
AAAAAAAAAAAAAAAAGAAAAAAAAGAAAGATTCAAGGAAAGGGCTGGCGAAGTATCATGCCAGAGAAGGAGCGAATGCCGCACCAGTGTGGGAACCTGTGGAGTGAAGTGGATAAGAGAATGGGCTTTCAAGTTAGAGTGCCTGTATTCAAATCCTGCCTTGACCATTTATAAGGTACTTATCTTCTCTATGATTTTTCTTTTCTCATCTGAGATATGAAGATGATAATAATAATATCCTTCTCACAGTTTCCTTGCAAAAATTTAGGGAATGTATACAATATATTCAATGGGCTTTCAACAGTGACTGTCTCATAAGTCAATACAAAGTTTTTATGATGATTGTCTTGGGTTGGATACCCTAAAAACACCCTGAGATAGAGGCTTGTTTGCAGAAGGTATATGAAGGAGTGCACTTGGATATATACCTGTTAGGAAGTGAGGAAGGTAGGACTGGGCAGGCAGAGAAGCTCATCTGCAATGCAGTTATGACTGAGACCTCAGGTCATCCTGTAGGGAGCTCTGGAGCTGGGATGCTCTTTGGAATTGTCACAAATTAAGGCAAAGGGGGCCACACTTGGTGTCTTTGCATCAGCCAGCTATTACTACTTGGCTTCGTCCCGGAAGGAGCTGTGTAACGTTGGGTAAGAGTCCATCCTAGCAAGAGGTACAGCTGTAAATAGCAACAAGGATGCCCAGCAACTGGGACAGTAAGAGCCTCAGCCCTGAAAAGGGGACACAGGTGGGGCACAGTAGTATCCACTACAACATCCACTACAGGATTAAAAGGGCAAAAACCAGAAACCTAATTTCAGACATGAAGAAGAAATATCTAGTTAAGAATTATAAATGAGCAACTTACAGTAACCTAAAGTAATTAATTGCTGCTGCTCAAATCTCAGTTCCTTTTTTAGCTTTCAAAAAACTGTGCAAATCATTAAGAAGCCCACTGAACCACATAAATCCTTCACCTTCAGCATAACTAGAAGCGAAGGGACAATGCAAATGCTAGTTACTGTAAGTAGAAAAATAAACATTCATTGTTGGTACAGCTGCCTGGCGAGCTCCCATTGCAAGCTTTGAGGATGGTGAGCGGTTTTCGGAGAAACTGGGGAAGAGAAAAGGGATCGTGTGCAAAGGGAATGAAATGAAATTGTATGAACATCACCCTCGGAAAGAGAAAGTCTATCTAGGTGTGAAAACATGGAGAAAGTATCCAGGTAGATAAGAGCACCAACTAAACAGGAAGGGACTTGAAATAGCACAGGGAGCAGTTGTGGAAAAGCATTGCTTCTAGGGATGAATAAGTTTGCAGGTAAGGGAAGGGCACCCCCTCGAGTTTTTTGGTGAAGGAAAAAGAGGCAAGATGGGGAGATCTAGAATACCACAAGACAAAAGAAACCTGAAACATCGATGGGCATATCACTCCACCGACCTCCACCAAAAGCCAAATTTTAAAGAAACTGCACTTCATGACTCTGACAGGAGGGGGCGCCCTTGAACCAGAGATCCTGTAGACCCTCTCTGTTAATCCTGTCTGCTGAATGTGTCAATGTCATCAGTCTCACTATGTGAAACCGCTGTTTAAGACCAAAACAGAATGGAAAAATCTAAACACCTCAGTGGATGGAAATTCCTCCCTGAAAAGCAACTGTGAAGCAGAAGAATATTATAACATGATACTCTAAATGGAATTAAGTAGCTTCAAGCACAATGAACTATGGAAAACACTTTGATTCGTAAATTCAAAAACTAAGATCAGAAATGGACCAAAACCCAAGAAGAAATGAAATGAAAATTGATTGAACTTAGGAAAGAAATAGAATAAAATGGTTGGCTTTATTTATTTATTTATTTTTACCAACACAGATTAAATTATAAGGTGTCAGAGAATAGATTTGAAGGAAAATCAAATAGGTGACATTGAAGAAAGGCAGGAGAACAATGAAGAGAATGACAATGATCCAAAGAAACAAGTGATGAGGGTGAGAGGGAAAGAGGCTGAAATGGAAGAAAGGCAAAGAAGAGTCACCATATGAATAATTGGAGTCCCTGAAGAAGAAAAACAAGAAAATGGAACAGAATTGAGTATTTAAAATTGCAATCCAAGAGAACCTTTTGGAAATAAAAGACAACCTGAATCTACATGGTATAATTATCCAGCATGGTAATCTCTAAGAGCGTAATAAAATTATTATATGTAGTATACATGCAGAGAGAGAATAATAAGGGTTTGAGGGAGGAACCATGAGAGCAAATGGAGAAAAAAGGAAAACATATATGAATATTCTTTACTATTATTGCATC
This sequence comes from Rhinopithecus bieti, assembly GCF_001698545.2. Classification (NCBI taxonomy): domain Eukaryota; kingdom Metazoa; phylum Chordata; class Mammalia; order Primates; family Cercopithecidae; genus Rhinopithecus; species Rhinopithecus bieti. The sequence goes on along the minus strand of NW_016828382.1, from coordinate 2,359,739 downwards.
TTTAAAGTAAATTGAATATTTTATAAAAATAAATCTGTGAACAACATATGAATGAGAGCAAAGCAAAGACCAAGAACCGTAGTTGTTAATCAAAGAGCAGGGGCATGCAGGGATCTATATTATTTCTGCTGCCTGAATCTCACTAGTGAGACTCCTTTTACCACTCCCAGAGGGACATAACACTTGAAATGTCTGTATTAAAGCTTCTTGTTATGCTTTTACAGTCTTCCGTCTAAACTAAATTGTTCTTAGAAAGCTAGAAGTTGATCCTGACTTTTGATCTCAGTGCTTACAGTCTGCCTTCAGTGTTTCACCATGAAGAGTATTTTATTAAAGACTTTTTTTTTTTTTTTTTTTTTTTAGAGCAGTTTTAGGTTCATGGCAAAATTAAGAGGAAGATACAGAGATTTTTTCCTTTATCACCTGCCCCCCAACATGCATAGCCTCCCCATATCAACATCCTCCACCAGAGGGGTACATTTGTTACAGTTGATAAACCAACATTGACATCATTATGTCAAATTCATCCTTGACATTGGGGTTCACTGTTGGTGTTGCACATTCTATGTATTTGGACAAATATATAATGACATGTATCTAACATTATAGTGTCATACAGCATCTTTTCACTGCCCTAAAAATTCTCTGTGCTCCGCATATTCAACCCTTCTCCCACCTCCTCACCGCCCGCTGGCAACTCCTGATCTTTTTCTCTCTCCATAGTTTTGCCTAAGGAAAGTATTTTTTTTTCTTGGAAAAGTTGTTACCTTGTTTGCACTCTCCATCGTCCTGTTTATATCTACCATCAAAGACACAAAATTTAATTTTATAATTCTCATATTTTAGTGAATTCCATTGACTTCTAGATACCTTAATTATTTCTTTCAGCAATCTGATAATAATTTATTATTTTATTTAACAAGAATCTATTGAAGAATTACAATATGCCAGACACAGTTCTAGTCACTGGTAATAAGTAATGAACAAGATAAAGTTGTTAGTCACAGGGAAGACAATTAATAAATAAATAGGCAAAATTTCTCCTTTCTGCTATTGGGAGAAACAGCCAGATTATCTATCTATCTATCTATCTATCTATCTATCTTGTAACATCTGATAATGCTGTGAAGAAAAATAAGTAGGTCAATGATATGGAGACTGATGGAGTGAGGGAGGGTAGAATTTTGTTTTAAGTTTGATGGGCAATCTCTGGAGGGATTTGAGAAGGGACTGATGTGATCTGATCATGTTGGCTGCTGAATGGAGAAGAGAGAATATCTATGTGGGCAAAAATGTCGAAGGCTGAGAAACTGTTTCAGATTAAAGGAGATTAAAGAGACATGACAACTAAAGTTCAATATGCTATTCAGCATTGGATCCTGAATTAGGAGAAATATTATCTATAGAAGATATTATTGGCACAAGTGATAAAATTTGAAAATGAATTATAGGAATATGGATTGCAGGTTATATTTGAATATTGATTATGTCAGTTAGATTTCCTGACTTTTGTAATTGCACTGTGCTTAGCTAAGCTAATATACTTGTTTTTAGCGAATACATGCTGAAGACTTGAAAGTTGAAAGGTCATGATGTCTGCAACTAACTTTCAAATAGAGCAGGAAAGATTGTGTGTGTGTGTGTGTGTGTGTATGTGTGTGGGTGTGTGGAGACAGAGAGATGCAAATGTAGCAGCATTTGTGAATCTAATCAATCTGGGCAGAGTCTATGTGGGAGTTCTTTGTACCATTCTTGCAACTCTTCCTGTAAATTTGAAAGTTTTCTAAAACAAAAAAGTTAAGAACTTAAGTAATTAACTTGGTAGGAAAAGGATTTATGGTATGCAAGGTGACAATTCAAACCTCAGGAATGATCTTACAACTCTACTAGGAGATGTGTTATTAATATTATAGCTGGGTTCTCTATTAGACTATAAATTCCCAACAAAAGTTCTGTTAGAACTGTATAAATTCTTAACAGAAGAAGCAAGAAGAAATACTTTTCTGGAATCTCCAAATATGGAGATAGGATTGTCAAGCATGGGAAAAATTCCTGTGGTGCAGGGTGAGACAAAGGTCGATGCCAGAGAGGAAATCCCAGATTGTGGAAAGTACCTAGAGGAAAAAAAAGAACTATTATTTTAAAGATCAACTGCTAGGAGTCATAGCAGTGTTACCACATTACAATACTCTGTATCATCATCTTGGCTCTTCGATATCTAAATGCTTTGGATTGTATTTTCCTCTTGTTTTTTTTCACATGGACTCCTCTCATACTATAAATATTTTTCTCCTTTAATGAAACTTTATCTTCAATGGGAAGTCATTTGCAAAGTACAATTTAAAAAAAAAAAGAAAGTGATTTTATAAACATTGTTGCTAGATAGACCAGTTCCTTTAAGTAAATGATACAGTTGTGTATGCTCATATCATGTCTGGAAAATTTTATGCACTAGAACTGCATCTTTTTTTATTCCTCTTAGTTCCCACTTACTAACTTTTCTCCAGCACAGTTGGGGTTGGACATGCAGAAACGTGTGTTTGGCAGGTCAGACGCAGGGGAGCGGAAGAGGAGGCATATCTAGAAGGAAAAGGCTTTACAGTTCCTGGAGTTCCATTTTGTGCCAGCCTCAGTGGCGCCAGGCTTAAATGGGATGGGCACGCACAGCATCCATTTGTTTTTTCTGGGAAATCCTGTAGCTTTAGATGCCAGTGATGAGTGTTTGAGGTTGTAGAGATGACTGGCTTGGAAAGTGGCAATTACAGAAGTTTTCTTCTTCTGCATCCTCGGTAACACAGCAGCCCACTTCAGTGTCACTGTAAATTGTCCTCATCCTAGATCTGGTTGGGGGTCTGTGTCTAGCTTCCAGGCGGTGGCTGCTCCCTGTCACAATGGCTTATAGTTGTCACACTCAGCAGAAATTTCTAGGTTCAGAAGCAGCTTTTCATCTTCATACCTAAAGGTGGTCTGTTCAGAAAATGATTGAGGCTTGTTCATATGGAGACACAGGGAGCTGGCACTGGCCTTCACTGGCCGTCACTGTAGTGAAATAGAAGATTCAGAACTTCAGAACTATCAATCCAATACCTTTCATTGGCTATACATTTACTTAAGAAATTTTGTTTTCAAACAAATGTACCTGCTCCCAGGAGGCTGTGTTGTTGAGTGTATTTGCTTTGCCTAATACTTATGATTTGCTCTCAGTGATTTTAAATGCACAGGCACCATTCAGTGTAATTGATCTTTTGAGTAGAAGGATTATGGCAAGCTGTGTTCTTCTTTGTCGCTTATAGAAGTTAAAAGCAAATGCACATACAAGCTGATGAACTGGATATTTTCCATATTCTTTGCAAACATTTCACTTTTAAAAGTATACATCTTTTTATACTTGCCGAAGGATGTACAATCCAAAGCATTCTATTTCTACTAATAATTAAGAGCCCTTTTTCTTTTACAACAGCATGGGTATATTTTATTCTACTGGAGAGTCACTTAAATAGTTGAGGGCAAATGTGAATCCCACTTACGCGTCTTCTGTGGAACAGCATGATATGTGTATAACTCTGAATCATTCGGGTATCATCTCCACGTGAATGTGTGTGTGGTTAGAACAGAGAAGTTGACACAGTCTGGAAATGGTTGGGTCTGGTTTGTTATTCATTTATCCTGTTAATATCCTTCTACCAATCTGTATTTGTTGTTTGAATGGGACTGGGGTTCAACTTTGAATCTCCACCATGGAACAATAAAGTCTACATCGTTCAGTGAAATTTGGCCATAATTAGTGTGTCTAGGACACTACTACAATTTCTTTTCAGTATTGCCTTCCTTCCCATCCTTGAACTCACTATAATTTGAAAAGGCAGTAGATCATAGAAAATTACCAAGAGACCAACCAAGAGCTAAATAGTTTCTTCATAGCTTCTCTCATTTTGCTTTTCCACAACAGTTTCAAATTCTTGGGAGTTTCCATAGCTAAGCACTGAAATGTGGGCCTGTTCCCAGTCAGTAACCAGATAATCTCTTTTGTTGGTATATATGTTATGATGTAGAAAATGGGGAGTCACTAAAAAAAAATTAAAGGAGAATTCCATTGACTTGTAGGATTTCTTTTTCTTTGAGGTTTCAGGGTCAAAAATGAAATGCCTTTGGCCTTAGGGAATAAGATACAGGCAACCTCAACAGCCTGGAATTATCCTCCTTCCCTAAAATAATTCTGCTGTCCCGAGTGACTTACAGCCCTGTGGACCCAACCCAGGGTAGGGCGGAGACAGGAGGCAGGGTAGTGAGATGCGCTTTGAATATATCTATGTCCAGGAGTACCCCTTGCCCTAGGAGATTTGGGGAACAAAGTAAGAGGATGTCAACTTTCCATCTCCTGGCAAAGAACCACTTACTTCTTCAATTTAAGTTTTTGTTTGTTTGTTTACCTTTATAGGGACTGCACATTATCTACCTTGAAATGCTTTTTGTGGCAGCATGGTTACTGTTAAAAAGGAGAAGGGAAATTGAGATGAGAGGGGTAGGGCAGAAACATTTTAAAATATTGCTTTATGGGTGAGAAAGGAAGAAAATATTTGCAGACAAAAAAAATCTGCCAGGAAATAATTTCTTCTTTTATAAAACTGCAAGGTTAGTCTAAATATGATCTTTGCAATCTCTTTTAGTTCAAAACTGATTCTTTGAAGATTAGTATGTAATCTTCCTTCATTCGTTGAATGGCATTCTTTTTTTATGTGTGTTGTAAAACAACCTTTTTAGCAAATATCTGTGAAGCTTATCTTCTGATTAATAGCTATGATTGTTCTTTGTAAGACACCAGCTTGAATGTCTTGAAACTGGAAGCCCTAGTTCACTGAATATACTCAGAGTATCTTACAAAAAAAAAAAAAAAAAGGAAAGAAAGAAAGGGAGAAAAAAAAAGACTTAACTGAGTGTGAGGTGAGACTATGAGGAAGTGTATATGTGGAGATGGGGGATCAGAAAGAACAGAAAAGGGTTTAGTATAAGGATCAAAACCAAAGAACATATGCCTAAGGTACAAGCTAGTGTCCTATTAAAGACTTTTCTCAGTGTTCATCTCTTGAATTTTTCACCGGACTGAACTCTTTTCAGGTCTCTGCAAAGGAGTTAAGTTTGCAGTAGAGTTCACAGTGCTAAGAAGTGTTAGCAAAGTTTACATGCAAAGGGAAGACACACCAATTACCGTTCATCACTTGAAAAACTCCGATGTCTGGACTTAGCTCTTCCCAGCACCATGCTGCCTCTGGGCATTCAAGCTTGTTCTTCTTGAGATGGCCCGATTCTGTCTGTCCTCCCTCTGTCCATGCTCTGCTTTCAGTGAGGTCCCTTTGCTTCTGAAAGAACTGTCTTATCTCCATTATGTACCATGTTCACCACACTCACCCATCTTACATATGCGGTTCCCTTCTCCCTACACCTTCTTGCCTTCCAAATCATACACTTAAATCAAGGGAAGCTTTGCCATCCAAATCATACACTTAAATCAAGAAAAGGCAGGAACATGGGTATAATCCCATCCACAGTGGTAGGTTTCCTTCTTGTCCCTTTGTGTCTGTATGTATTGTATCAGATGAGCATGTTCTTCTCATAACATCTTGAAATTCTTGCACTGATTTTTAAATAACAGCAGCAATGACCACAATTCTTGGCAACTCTAGAATTACAAATTGCCAGTTGTGTACCTCAGGAAGCAGATTCTGGGACAGGATTAGCATGAAGAAGACTTATTAGGGAGAGCTCTTAGGATCAACACCAGCAGAATGGGAGGGAAAGCAGGATTGGGAAAGGGAGAAGTTGGCTTGTGATGCAGTTTAGTGGAGGCTTCTGGGAGGTTGAAGTTGGGATGTCCTTCAGGGCTGTCTCCATTAGGGTGAGGGGGCTGAGCCTTTTTGTCCCCATAGGCTGCTCTGGAATGGGTGAGTGACCTTGCCTGAAGTACCTGTCTTCAGACTAGTTGTCTTACTCTGCCGGGGCTACTGTAACAAAAATAGCATAGACTGGGTGGCTTGTAAACAACAAGCAATTATTTCTTACAGTTCAGGAGGCTGGGAAGTGCAAGATCATGGTTGATATGGTTTGGCTGTGTCCTCACCCAAATCTCATCTTGAATTGTAGCTCCCATAATTCCCACGTGTTATGGGAGGGGCCCAGTGGGAGGGAATTGAATCATGGGGGCAGGTTCTTCCCCTGCTATTCTTGTGATAGTAAGTTTCACGAGATCTGATGGTTTTATAAAGGGGAGTTCCCTTGCACATTCTCTTTGCCTGCTGCCATGTAAGATGTGACTTTGCCCCTCATTTGCCTTCAGCCATGATTGTGAGGCCTCCCCAGCCATGTGGCACTGTGAGTCAATTAAACCTGTTTGCTTTATAAATTACCGAGTATCGGGTGTGTCTTTATTAGCAGTGTGAGGACAGGCTAATACGATGGTGCCAACAGATTCAGTGTCTGGTGAGAGCCTGCTTCCTGGTTGATAGATGGTGCTTTCTATTGCCTGGGCCCCACAGCTCACCAGGGCATCCTTTGAAATTCAGGTGGAAGCAGCAACTGCTCCCCACTCAACTCCCCCACAGCTTTGCTGGATGCAGTGCATGCTGTAATGGGGCCCACTGGAGTCACAGGGCATGGGGAAGTGAAGCCCATGATGTGAGGTGGCAACCCCTCCTTTGAAATCTTTTTGGCCCGTAGCTCCTTATATTCTGTTCCTGTGATGGGAGGGGCATCCCTGGTGATCTCCTAAATCTGCTGGGGTCATTCTTCCATTGTTTTGGACAGTAGGTCCTGACTTCTCTTTAGGTGGCTAACTCATCTCCCCATTGTCATGATAGATAGCATCTGGCTTCCCTTGAGATGCCTGATCCATAGTAAACTCTTTATCAAATGGTCACTTGGCCACACTTCCAAACAGACTTTCTCATTTTTTTCAATATGGATAGGCTGAGGATTTTCCAGAAATTCAAGTTCCGTTTCCTTTTTAATTAGCAATTCCATCTTTAAGCCATTTCTCTTTTCTCATATTTTACTGTAAGCAGTCAAGAGGAACCAGACGTTCTGTCAACACTTTGCTTACATATTTTTCACCCAAATATTCAATTTCATCTCTGACAAGTTCTACCTTCCATAAATCAGTAGGGCGTGAATACAATTCAGCCAAGTGTATTGCTACTTTATACAATGATGGCCTCTTCTGGAGTTTCCAATAAGATGTTCCTCATTTCCATCTGAGACCTCCTCCACATGACCTTTACCATCCATATTTCTACCAGTGTTCTGTTTGTGACCTTCTATGAAGTCTTTAAGAATACTCTTAGAAAATTCGAAGAGTGTTAGAGCTACAGGCTTTCTCTGTAGCTCTCTTCCTCTCCTCTGAGACTTCACAGAATCATCCTTAACGATCTGTTTATTGCAATTTTGGCTTTTTCTAGGATGCACCTCAAAACTCTTCCAGCCTCTACCCACTACCCAGTTTCAAAGCACTTCTACATCTTAGATGTTTGTTATAGCAGTATCCCACTTCTTGGTAAGACAGTTTTCTGTCTTAGACTATTTGGACTGCTATAACAACAGCAACAACAAAAATACCATAAACTAGGTAGCTTCTAAACAACAAACATTTATTTCTCATAGTTCTGGAGGCTGGGAAGTCCAGGATTATGGTGCCTGCAGATCTGGTGTCCAGTGGGGTCTGCTTTTGGATCAAAGATGGCACCTTCTTACTGTGTCCTGACTTGGGGCAAGGGGCAAGGGGAATCTCTCTTGGGCATCTTTTAAGAGAGCCCTGATCCCATTCATGAAGACTCCTCCTCCATGACCTAATCACCTCCCAAAGGTTCTACTTCTAACACCGTCACCTTGGGAGAGAGTATCTCAATGTATGAATATTGGGGGGACACAAACACAGGGGCGGGCAGTTGAGGGCTGTCTTCTGAGTGGCACTCCAGCAGCTTGGGGAGTAGTCCTTCACTTCTGAAAGGGAATCTGGGCAGGACCATCACAGCCTCCACCACAGTTATCTTCCTAGAAAATGCCCTGATTGGAAACATTTTGGGTCAAGACTAAGATCTTATCTTGGTCCATTTTGCACAGCAGGCCTTTTGTGGACCTGTTTTTCAGATGTTGAGGAACATTTCTGTGCCTTTGTCATGTTTTGAATCTGGTTCTCTTATCAGCTTGGTGCTCTGCTGGGTGCACCTCTAAGTCCTTTCTGGATTAATGAGTAACATCTTTTGCAGAATGCCTGAGACTGGGTAATGTATAAGGAACGGAAATTTATTGCTCACAGTTCTGGAGGCTGGGAAGCCAAGGGTTGAGGAGACCAGCATCTGGAAAAATCTTTCTGTGTCATCTCTTAGTGGCAGGGCAAAGAGAAAGCAAGAGTGTGAGAGAGCAAGATGGCACGGAACTTATTCTTTTACAAAAAACCTACTCCTGGGATAATGCCATTAATCCATTAATAAGGGTGGTGCTCTCATGGCCTAAACACCCCTTAAAGGGGTCCCACCTCCCAACCTCACGACACTGGGGATCCAGTTTCCAACACATGACCTTTGGGGGACACATTCAAGCCATAGCAGATGTCATAGGAAATAGAGATTGTGGAGAAAAATAAAAATAAATTAAAACATTTAAACATGTAACAAAATTTTAGACACGAAAACAATGGCTAGAAGCTTCCTATTTCCAGGTGTCCCAGAGTCACTGGCATCGGAAACCTGCTCTAGGCAGCAAGCCTTTTGCGGGATGCTGTTCCTCAGAAGCTGAGAAAGATTTCTGTGCCGTTCTAATGTTCTGTACCATTTGTTCTAATGTCCCGAGTCTGGTTCTCTCACCAGCTTTGTGCTATGCTGGTTGTGCCTCTAAGTCCTTTCTGGCTTAATGTGTAATGTCTTTTACTTTTCTGTTTGTTTGCTTGTTTTTTTTTTTTTCCTTCTTAGCTTTTATATGTTTTAGAAAAAGTATCTGTATAACTATCGGACTTTCTTTTAGTTATCAATGGTGTCTAAAAGGACTGTCCTCATTCCACCTCCCAGTTTCTCTCTGTGTCAAGAGGGTGTCAAACGCGTGGTCTACACTAGATCATGTTCCTTTTAAAAATCAAATGCACATAGTAAAATAGGGGGAGAATAACTATGTAATGGATGCCAGGCTACACATCAGGCAAGGGATTACTGTGTAAATGTATCTATTATTTATATAGAATACCTAGCATACCTCTAGGTCTTTTGCATATTTTTATTGTTAATCCTTATCACAGTCCAGTGTGTCGGATATTATGGTCCTGATTGTGTCCAGGAAATAAGCTTTTAGACGGGTTGTATACTTTGCCTAAGATCATACAGCTTGTATGTAGCTTGCTGGAAATTTTGAATTCAGGTTTCTTTTCTTTTTCTTTTTCTCTCTTCTTTAAAAAAAACCTACGGCTTTACAGTTGATGTTCTTTCTATAATTATTGTATTGCTTTCTTTATACACAGATGGCTTCCTCACGTGCAGACTCTTTTCTGCTTTTTCCAAGTTTCCCAAGAAAGTTCAGCACAACAGAGTACATATCTATGAAAGAGTTTTGGTTTGGCTGGAAGTTATTTTTCAGGTCATATTAAAGAAGATTTTTTTTTTTAAACAAAGAATCACTCCTTTGTCAATGGTTGTTTGGCTTGTCTCAGAAAAGTTTCAATCTCAAGTCTTAAAAGTTTTACCAGCTAACAATCTTTTGAAGCTAGATATTCCTCTTCCTTTCCTGAAATAAATTTCTGATTGTTCTCTCTGACTCTGTGTTTTGGCTCTTTCTCCACATTCCAACGTAAGGATCTTTCTAAATCACATACTCTACTTCTTTATTTAGCTCTCATCATCTCCAGAGAATAATAACTCAGCTCTTTAAATTGGTGCCCAAGAGTCTTCATAATCTGAGTTAGACATCTCTAGCTCTGTCTCCTGCTGTTTCCCCAGTAATACTAAGCAATTGTATCTCCTTAGGCACCTTTCTGCGAGCTACTTATATGAGTATCTCATATATACTTTCATATCTCACTATCGTTAGGATGAATGTGTGTGACATGCCTTATGAAGCATTTATGTATTTGAAGCACAAAAATATTTAGAGACCCTAATATTCAAATATATACTTGTATCTTTCTTTCCTTAATTTTATGATTATTTGTCATAAGCTTGTCTTTTCCAATAGACTTACAGAAGACTCTATGACTGTTAGAGTTACTACACAGATTATTCAATAACAGAGATTCAAATTTATTAACTGAGAGTATCATACTGGGGGGAAAACTATCAAAATAGATTCCATTTCTGGTTCTATGGGAGACTTGTACCATGCTTAATGTATTACTCTATACCTAATTAGTTTTCAAAAATATTTATTAAGTGAAACGAATTTAATATATGTAAATTACCTGCTTTATACAAATGTGTTTGAATCAAAACAGTATTACTAGATTGTAACATCTAAGCATGTGATTTTTTAATTAAATGTAATTTTTTTTGAAGTTCTGGGATGTACTGGTTTGTTACATAGGTAAACATGTGCCATGGTGGTTTCCTGATTGTTTTTCTACTCACATTAGCTAAGTGAGTTAATAGGGCAGGATCAATCCCTAAAAATGACCTTACAAATAATGAGAATGACTGAAGAGGGTCATGTTGTTCTAAGGTCTCTACTCCAGTTATTTTTCTGTAGTTACAAATATTGCTTGAGCCTTAGCATCTGGTGTCTTTAAGGATTAATACAATTGCATAGGCTTCCCAGTTCTCATAATCTCTGGTGCTTATTGTTGGAACCCAACACAAATTTATAGAATGCTGGCATAGAAAGGAACCATAGAAATTATCTATACAATATATGAGCTTCATATCTTCATGCAGCACCCATTAGAAATGGTCACGTAGGATCTCCTTGAACACCTGGAGTGACCAAGATTTTACTTCTGCAAAGAGTAGGCCTTTCTTATTTTTCATAGCTCTAATTATTAGGTCTCTTTTGTTTGGTTATCCTATATGTACAGTTCCCTCTCACTTCCAGAAAGTAGCCCTACCTCTGTTGCTTGTTGAACTGCACAGAAATCCAACATCCCTTCCACATGTCAGGTTTTTCTGTACTTGAAAATGGCTAGCACATCACCTGTATTCCCCCACGTTTCCGTGTAGTCCTGTGCAATTCCTTTAGCAGTTCCTGTTATGACTCAATCTAATTTATCACTGATTCGACTGGCACAGAGGCAAAGACGGCTATGTTTGCCTTCATTCTGAACCCTTTTATAATGTAGCCTAGGTGAAAATGAGTGTTTTGTTATCAATGACATAGTATTGATTCCTACTAAACTTGAACTCAACTACAATTCTAATTTGTTTTCTTTTATGTCACATTTTCCACATCATGTACTTCAGTTGGTTTTATTTGGCCCTAAGCATATAGCACCTTTTATATTTTGAATTTACCGTGTTGGATTTAACCTGTTACTTTCAACCTGTTTATGTAGTTTTGGAATTTAATAGAGTCATTCACTATATTAGCCATCCTCTCTTGTTTGATGTAATCTTTGCCTTTGAGAAACATGCTATCTCTGACTTTACCCAAGTCAGTGACAAAAATACTGATCTAGTCAAGGCAAGAACAAAGCAGCAAAAAACTAAAGGCCTTTCTGTGCTTTAACATTGATCAGTTACCCAGTATTCTCTGGCATAATCACTTGACCAAAATCATACCTATGAAGCTCTACATTAGCCAATACATGCGTCTGTGGTGTGAGAAATCAAGAGCATGGTTGCCTTTGATGGTGGGGCTGGGGAGAAATTTTGGGGGAAGTGACTGTGAAAGGGCAGAAAAGAACTTTCTAGGGTGATGGAAATTTTCAGCAACTGGTTTGCGTGTGGTTCATATGGTATATACCTTTATGAGAACTACTCAAACCTTTCATTTATGATCTGTGGATTTCACTGTAAGTAAATTACATCTCACTTATAAAAACAGCATGCACATTCATTTATTACTGCCATTACCAACTATTAATCATTGAAGATCAGTTCTGCAAATTGAAATATTGAGATTTGGAATATTAAGATGACTCTGTCAATATTTGACAGTGATGAAATCCAAAATAAGATGCAGAACACAGCCACTATTTTATGTGAATTGCTTTTTCAATTCATCCTTTGAATAACACTTCTTTAGTGTGTGGGATGTAAAACAGTTTTCTTCTAAGTAGTCTACTTGATATTCAATAAAAGAGGGATAATAACATTACTACACTTTGGTTACATGCTTTTGGCTAGTTTTTGTTTTGTTCTATTTCTAAGCCCTTGGAAACTTGGAATCTGTAAGCAGTCTATTAATACACTGTATTCAGTGGTGTTTTATTTAGAATGAAGAAAATTGGGTATCATATTATCTGCTTCTTCCATTAAGTGTTCTTTATTAAACACTCTTTTGAGGGACATCTACATTTAGTGTCAATATTGTGTTTCAGTCATGCTGTATTATAAGACATTATGAACTATAATTATATGATGGAACCACATATTCATTAGTAAGGTGGTAACCAGTATAATGGAACATAATTAAATGGAGAAGAGTTGTTTTTCAGAGGTGTAGTGAAAGCATGCAGATGTCCTCTACTTTTCAAAGTAATACCTTACAATTACATGGTACTTTTTATTGTTCATGGCTTTTTTTGCACATATTATGTAATTTTATTCTTACAAGAAGGCCCAAACTATTTTATAGGATTAAGATTTTGAACATAGGATGATGACATGATTTGACAAAGATCACACTTCTGTAATCTAAATCTTTCACTTCATTCAAAACCTCGTTAAAAATTGTGTATCCTCTGTGAAACTGTCCTTCACTGCCCTCACTCTTAAGATAATTTCCCAGTTTAAAAAAATTCCTAAGCAATTTCATATGCTGTCCATACTGTACTATTACCATCATATCTGTCTTGTACGTATTCTTAATTTTTTTATGGACACATTTGATGTTTTCCTGACCATATTGTAAATTCTTCTGCTTTTCTTATGTCTTCCCACCTGAGATATCCCTGCCAGATGAACATTAGGTACTTTATGAATACTTTCTGAACAAGGGCTGCCCCTAAAATTAAATTGTATAACATAAGAAAAATACCACTAGTAGTATGTGGCACATCATATGTGATAAAAGCTGGTTGGGTAAAATCACTTGAGAATAATGTGAGCAAATTTATTATATGGTTAACAGAAATTCTACATTTTCAGAACACAGTTTTAATTGGAATCTTTTCTTTCTGTAATTGCATTAGGGCGTTCTGAGTTCTAGTAGAAAATTTTTAGAATTTTGTAAAGTCTGTTAGTGAACCAACGTGGTGTGGAAAAACATGATTCATGTTGAGATCAGTTGACCTGCACTTGAGACTCCGCCACTTCCTGGCTATGTAAACTGGGATTCGCCCCCCAACCCCCACCGTGCTATGAGGCTCCAATGAGGTGAAGGGTGTATGTGGCCTGTGGTTTAGCAAGGTACACACAATATGATAAGCCCTTGATAAAGACAGCTTTCATTATTTTCCCTTATCTCATTGGTATCTATTTTATTAATTTCTTCCTTTTAATACATTTTTAAGTAATATGAAATTATGCTTTTGAAAAAAGAAGTATAAAGGAAAGTAAGCAAAACTCAACTTGATGAAAGATGAAGTACCTTTAATTTAATGAGATCCAACTTTTACATAAACTTTACTAAAATAAGTCATTCTCATTTTTAATAGTTCATTTTATTATCCAATCTTTGTTATTCATGCGTTAATTTGACGAACATTTATTAAATGAGAGTTGGGCATCAGACACTATTCCAGATGTTGGAAAAAGGTAGACTCCCTGTCTTCATGGAACTTGTGTTCTTTTATGTCGTTGGAGAGGAGGACTACAGTAAACACCCAGACAAATATATGATATGATGTGAGAGAGTGTTAATGCCCTGACCGAAATTTAAAGGGGGTGCATGGATTAAGAGTGATGGAAGCTCTTCAGAGAGGGTGGCCAGAAGAGGTCTGCCTAAGGAGGTGACATTGCACCACAAATCAGGAGTGAGGGAGCAAGTTGTGTGACCATCTGGACACAAGAACGCAAGGCAAAGGTATAGCAAGTTCCCTGTAGGTTCGGCACATGGAATAAAAGCCATGCATGTATGTCCTATGTAGAACTATCTAGCTATCCAGCTTTCCAAAATACTGTGATCTTACTGGGAATTGGGAGGACTGGTTAGATAAAATTGCTTTCTCCGGCTGTTTAATCTTGATCTTCCCCTTAACCCAGGTTGCTACCACTTTACCTACTGCTCTGTGGTTAGTAGCTTAATTAAGGCTTTGATCTTATGCTAATGTTTTTGTTTTCTTTGCATACAGAAAAGTCTTTTTATAACCCAGACCCTCAACCACTGGGAGGAAGCACTGCTCCAGAAAATGTTTGAAATAGAAAACTGCTCTAGTTCTAGAAAGTAAAGACATTTTCCAGCAAGGGCAGGTTTAAAAGGAGCTGCTAAGCTGGGATGGGAAATAGGAAGACTTCCAGAGTCATGTCTTTATGGTGGAACATCATTCGGTTTCAGATGAGTTATTATAACAGCTGATGGATTTCTTCAAATCCAACTATAAAACTATGTTTCAGGGAAAATAATAGTTTTGGATTATCCATTTTGGCCTCTATTATCATAGAACATTGAGCTGATTTTAGTAGTCACAGAACAATTAAATGGCTGTGAACAATTATTCACAAAACTCTGAATCAAATGTGTCTGTTATCTCTTATAAATGATGAGAATGTTTCAGAAATGTCTGATATCTAAACAACAAGAAAATTCAAATTACCATTTTCTTATATGTTCGTAAGAGAAAAGCATTTCTAATAAAAAGAGAGAATAAATATAACTTTAAATAAAGTAAATACCAACAGACTTAAGTAAATTTCAATCAATATTCTGTTAAATCTCTTACACCTGCTATAAATTCATGTAACTGCTAGTGCTTGTTGAAACCAATAGTGTGATCACTACAATAAAATTATTTCTGAATAGGGCAAAATTAAATTATGCTCAGCACAGCTGTCGTGTTAGGTTGGTTAATTCCTTGTTGCTTTTCACTTTCCTGAAATGGGCGATAGAAACTTGGCTCACTGGAACAACCAAAGAACAAAGCAACGTATCTCCCAAGCATTCCCAGTTACCACTCTCAGTATGCATTTGCTATACCTGTCTTTTAGATTTTTTTCTTGAGGGAATTAAGGTTAGTAAAAATATTTATGTAATCATATAATGAAAGAACCTGAAAAGTTGACCAGTCATTCTTTCTAAGCAGTCCCTTCCATTTTTTATTTTATTTTATTTTATTGAGGTGAAGTCTTGCTCTGTTGCCTGGGCTGGAGTGCGGTGGTGCAATCTCAGCTCACTCTGCCTCCCAACTTCAAGCAATACTCCTGCCTCAGCCTCCTGAGTAACTGAAATTACCGGCGCTCACCACCATGCCCGGCTAATTTTTGTATTCTTAACAGAGACAGGGTTTTACCATGTTGGTCAGGCTGGTCTCCGTCTCCTGGCCTCAAGCGATCCATCTGTTTTGGCCTCCCAAAGTGCTGGGATTACAGGCATGAGCCACCGTGCCCGGTGTTTCCTTCCTTCTTACTTTGTACTAAGCAAAGATGACTTCCATATTTTCAAATTATCTCAATACACTTTGTACACAAATGCCAATTCTGGCTGCTGGGTTTATGTAAAAGACAGAAAAGCTGAATTTGTAAGCATTAGGTTGTTCAGAGAATTTCTATTATAGTAGGCTTTTTCACTGAATACTTTCTAGTTAATATTAGCTAATTATGGTTGAGAAGTAGTACAATTTCTTGTTTCCAATGTTGAGGATTAATCACCTCTGATTTATCTCAACAGTTTAGAATTAGAAGTTTTTCTGTGGAGGAATGGATACTAGAAGCTTTGCATGGCTGTGATTTATGTAGTGTCTGACTTCATGTTTTTCAAGCTGTAATAGTTCACAATTTTAGCACTTCTCATCATCACCAAGCAAATCCAGAAAATACAGCATTTTTAATTTGAGGCCTCTGAGCTGGCTGTACACGGAAATGTCAAGTGAGGTTTGTGGCGACCACGTGCCACAGGCATCTGAGAATGTGGTATGACTGAGTGAACCCTCCCATTTCATTGACGACATGTGTTACAAATTACTATGGATCTGGCCTCTGGATTTTAATTCCTTGGTGACAGGATCTGTATCTGGGGGAAAGAATTGTCTGGGCTAACTTTCTGTGTAGTAATCGTTTGGATTAAATGATTATTTTCCATTCAAATCGAAATAAGATGCAGACACTGTGGGTGCCAAGGATTTGTGTGTGAATCAGGGGTAAGAATAACAAAGGAGCCTGTTCTGTATTAGTGGTGAGAAAGCATCTCTTGGAGGCAAACACGTATACATACTCGAATCAAGTCTCGGATAAAGGTAGTGGTTGAACATCGATGGCTCAAAACCATTGCCAACAACCAGATATGCCTCCCTGCAGTCCATGTAACGAGCAGGGGGAGGGATGTGGAAATACTCAATTGCTGTGATTGTTTAAGAACCACAGACAATGAAGCATTCTGCCTCAAGGCTATTCTGATAGAAAAGAGGGACTGGCTCAAATCCTGTTGCCTCAATTTTGTCCTAACTTGGAAGTTACCCTTATATATACATTTTATCGTGTTTTTTGGCTTATGCAACTAGCAGTGTAATAAAAGGTCTCAGACCTTCAGAATGAAAACTTCTGCCTGGAATATGCCACTTTAGGAAAAATTTAACTTCTTTGTGCACTCTAAGATGTATTATTGAAGCATTACCCTCTTACACTTAAATTGATTCCATATATAGATAAGATAATGAATTTTCAAAGGCATTTTACCTTTCAGCAATGTACAGATAATAGTCGTTACCAGTGGCTTAATGATAATTGTGGTCTGGACCATTCAGATTCTCTTGTCATCTTTTATATATTTTCTTTTTATTTGTTTGCCTTTCGATCCTGTAGGTATTACCATGGTTTACATTCTTCTCTTAGAGCTGCCAGTTTTTTTTTTTTTTTAATAAAAATCTCATCCCATCTTATTTCCATTTCCCCTTCTCTTGGTTTACGCCCTGAGACACTGAGGGAAAGGAAAATTCTTAGCCAGATTCTTAGGCCTTAGCTTAAGGCAGAGCTCCATGAACACCCACGAAGCAAAGACCACTGTTCGGAAAGGAATGGAGACAGCCATTCTTTTGCGTCATTATTGCTTCCTGTAGGAACTTAGAAGTGAGAAGCAGCAGTCAGGCTGGAGAACATAAATTGTCATAGTGTCAAGGAGGATCCTTGGATACAGCTATTTGTGGTCAGTGTAAGGAACGTGTGCATGATACGAATGATGACATTTTATCAGCAAATAAATAAAGGAGAAGCCAAATTCAGGAAGAGATGGAAAGAGCATGATTCCTCATTGAAAATGATCATGTTTGTCACTAGCTTGTTTCCATAATCACCTCAAACATTATTGCTTTCTGTGGATTTTGAGTAATGGTTTTCTATTCAAATTGGATGAAGGAATGGGAAGTGTGTTGGCTAATGCATATGTCTTCCCCAGATGAGACTGTTTTTTCTTAAAGGTAACAATCCTCCTCACAAGCTCTTTTTATAAGTGTTATGAAAGGAAAGCTAAAAAATCATTGGTTTGAGGATTGGATTATGATGCTAGAATTCAACATCTAAGTGTTTTTATGCAATCTTTGTATCCCCACTTGCAACTAACTTTATCTTGGCAATTAGTAATCTTCTTTTGCATTATTTTAAAAGCAAGGGCCTATTGGTATGACAGTTAGTAGGACATACTGTATTACAGAAGAACCTGATTTGGATGCTAGAGCAACCAGCTCACCTTTGGTACATGATTTGAAAGCATTTTCTGAGAAAGGAAAACTTCCACTTTGAAAAGTTGTCATTTTGAAACATGTCTGCAGTATCTTAATTTTATCTGTAAAGAAAGAGCCCAAACGATGCTGATGCTATTCTGTCTTGTCCTGAATCCTTTTCCAGGCTGCTTTTCAGTGTGTTTGTGACCAACTGAATTTTGTAGTTACATGTTCTCCAGGGGTTGTGTGTGTTGACTTACTTACGGCATTTTCTCATGTCAGGAAACAATGTGATGAGAACCATTCATGGGGTGGGAGAGATGATGACCCAGATGGTACTCAGTAGAGGTTCCATCTTCCCCATGAGCGTGCCAGATGTGCCACCCAGCATCCACCCGAGCAAGCAAGGCAGCCCCGCCGAGCATGAGGATGTGACTGTGATGGACACCAAGCTGAAGATCATTGAGATTTTGCAGGTGTGTTGCCTAACAGAAGCTAGGTGACAAAGATGTGATTTTGCTTATTGGTTTAACTTCTTACCCTTTTTGTTCCAAATCACTGTGTAAATATTCTGAAATGCAATCGATATAATTTTATTTTTTTACAGTGAATGACAAACCTGGTAAGAAATATCACAGACACTATTTAACATATGATTCACATTTGTCCCTTCCCATTAAATATACTAATGATAATATCTAACAATTGTGGGGTGCTTTGAAGTTGATAAACTGCTTTCATGTGTATTAAAAAAAAATTAGTATTGACCCTGATTGAACTTTACCTTCATTTGAGAAGGATTTCAGAGCAAGCAAAGTTATTGGTTCATTTCCAGCTCTTTTCCTATTTGTAATTGAATTGAACATATGATTCTGTATATCCAGATTTATTGTTTTAGCAAGAAACACAAATAAAATTTTATTTCTTATTAACAAAAATTGTTAATCATTGGTTTTGGTATTTTATATGTGACAATCTCTCTCTGTTTTTGTTTCTGAAGGACAAGGAATAACTAGAAAAAATTAACCTAGTGTAATGCCTAATTTTAAGAATTTAAAGGAGGTAAATTATTATTCCATGCCCATTGGTTTAGTGAATAGACTTCCCATTACTATAGCTATGAATTCTTAGCAGTTTTTAAGTTTGAAAATTACTTTTATGATACCTTAATTATAGCATTTATTCCAGATTTGGAGAATGGAGTTTGATGTTTCCAAGTACCTATTGGGAATCTGGGTACAGTTTACTGTGTCTTTCATCATAATTTAATATAGACTGAGCTACCAGAAGTGGGTTAGTAGTCCTGGAAGGGTCTGTACGTTGTCCATTTAAAGTAATTAGATTTATAATCATAAAAGGTTTCACAGTTCCTCTAGGAATTCCAAAGGCTGAATCCTGACAAATATTGACAGGCCTCCCAATGCTGTGTTCATGACCCTGAAAAATCGTTTAAAGTTTTCCTGTTCTTAAACTGAGAAAGGTAGCGATCACCTGACCCATGGACCTACTGAGCCCCAGCTTACCGTCACCCGACTCATGGGACAAACTCTAAAATATGTGACCTCATTTTAGCCCACATTTACAGAAAAGAAGCATTAGAAAAACAATCTCCAGCAGCTAAAAAATGATGAGATGGAGCTTCTACGGCTCGGCAGTCTGGGGCTGATTCATTTCTGCAGCGTCTCCTTGATCCGCTGTTCACACTGATTTTCTGTCCCTGTGTCTGGGCTGGCTTCACCATGCCAGTATGCCTGAATAGTGTTTCTGAATGTTTCTTTCTTGGAATGGCTCTTCGAGAATTTCTATGTAGCCCCACTCCTTGGTGCTACAAGGACTTCAAGGTCCTGTGCCTTGTGCCACCTCCTCTCTTCCCCTGGGTCTTCTTCTTCTTCTTTTTTTTTTTTTGTCCCCCATCACTTTGTAGATCTCTCTCTGTCCCTCTCTTTTCATTTCTCTCTCATTCTCTCTCTTTCTCTTCCTGGCCCTCTCTTAACTCTCTTTCTCTGCCTTTGTTTTTATCCTTCACTTTCCTCCTTTCTTTCTACTTTCCACTTGTTTTTCCTGATTAGGCATATTAGAGAATGAAAGTTTTAATTTTGATTATGTTTATGGAATACAATGCTGCATGTAAACATCATCAACTGAAAGTTGGTGTTTCATTTGTTTATGATTTATCATTTACTTTTTAAAATAGGATTTTAAACACCCTTCCCTGTGAAGCACCTGCAGTCCAGCTCTGCCCCCTGCCTCCTGCTCATGGCTACCAAATCCCATACCCTTTCTCAGTCCTCTTTTCCCATGGGTTATCTCCTACTCTGCAAATCCCTTTGCTACCAAGAATCAGTTCAACCAATATGTGTTGCAGCCCTCACCACATGTTACTAGGAGTCTCTGGTGTTTGCTTTCCCCTCTAGACCGTAAGTTCTTCAAAGGCACGATTGAGATCCTTGGCACCTTTTCATGTCCTTGGTGCCTTCCTCAATACCTTGTTTAACACATGTCTGGTGAATTAACCAGCTGAGTACAGCTGACATGGAGGAAGTTTCCGTAAAAAGCATAAAAGTCTAGCCAAGGTGGGGTGGTGGGGGGAGAGAGAGAGAGAGGGAGAGAGAGAGAGAGAGAGAGCGCAACTGAGACAGACAGAGGACAGAGAAAGGGAGGGAGGGAGGATAGGAGGGAGATTGATTCAGGTTATGACTGGGGAACCAGTGAAAGCTGCATTAAAAAAGAATTTAAACTGGACCTTGGAGAAATTTTTTTTTTTTTTTTGAGACAGGATCTTCCTGTGTCACCCAGGCAGGAATGCAGTGGCACAGTCTTGGCTCACTGTAGCCTTGACCTCATGGGTTCAAATGTTCTTCCACCTCAGCATCCATGGTAGCTGGGATTACAGGTGTGCACCACCATGCCTGGTTAATTTGTTGTATTTTTGTAGAGATGGAGCTTCGCCACGTTGCCCAGTCTGGTCTTGAACTCCTGGGGTCAAGCGATCCCCCATCTTAGCCTCCCAAAGAGCTGGGATTACAGGCATGAGCCACTGCACCCTGACAGAGGATATCTTAAAATGTAATTATTATGAAGTGGAGGAGAATATTCAAAGTAAAGTGGACACTGTGAACACCTGTGTGGAGCCAAGAGTGGAAGTGCAGGCACTCCAGTGCTGTTAGAATGGGAGAGAGGATGAGAGAAGGGGTGTAGGAGGAGAGAGGGATGGGACACAGGTGGTATAGATAGAGATAAAGTTAAATGATACCTTGAAATGCCAATCTTCCTAAAACTTGGGTGACCACAAAAATGTGACACTTTTGAGAATGTAGGGGCACCATTAATAATTATGCTGAAACAAAAGGTTAAATAGGGCCTATCTCAGGCAGACAGGGACAGATGGTACCTATGTAAAAACCCCTCCTTTGATCTGCAGCACATCCCAGCTTTTTCTTCTTTGATTTCTGTTGTATTTAGACCACATGATTTAGCTCTCAATAGTTTCCTAATTATGCTAACAGTGCTATATTTTTTTCCCCAACTCGACTATTGGTTTTTTGAGGGCAGTAGGCTTCACCTGTTTGCATTCCCTGTGGTACCTAGCACAATCTGGAGCCTTGCTAGATACTTAGTTTCTGTCCATGCATCCATGAATGAGAACAATGACAGCAACCCAAACCCAAGAAAATGCAAATACCAGTGAGGAAAATGCATGGTGTATAGATGCTGGTACTTCAACTATCCTTTTAGAACCTGGCTTTAGGACTGATCATAGTATAGTCACAGTCATACTATTGTAGCTGAATTCTTGCCCTACTATGTAAGAATGAGGGTCACACCTCCAACAGTCTCCTCCCAGAGACAATGGCACTCTGCAAAGTGTTCAGTGAAATGACATCATCATTACCTCTTCATCCAGACCCCCACGGTGCCTCTAGCTGGAATATTCAGAGAGCAATCATAGGGAGTCAAATGTTCTTTCCAAAAATGGCTTTGGGATTTTACTGACATTAGCTAGTGGAAATGAGTTCCCTTACTTAGTCTGAAGGCTGACAAGCATGTGGCAACTGGTGTTAAAATCTTCTAACTAGTTCCTTCGAAAGGTTGATACTTCCACTGGTATTGATGTGTCGTGAATTGCATTTTTAAATACTACGCTAATGAAAGAAATTTATGTTGTTCTTAATCTTTCTTATAGTTTATCCTGAGTGTCAGACTAGATTATAGGATCTCATATATGCTGTCGATATATAAGAAGGAGTTTGGAGAGGACAATGACAATGCGGAGACATCTGCCAATGGATCTCCAGATACTTTACTACCGTCAGGTATCTCTTTATGACAATATTTACTCTTTGTATTTTGTTCTTCTGAGAACTTGAAAGTACCTATCGTATTTTAAAACGTGATTATATTTTTTGTGCTTTTATTTATTTTTTTATTATAATTCAAGTTCTGGGATGCACGTGCAGAACGTGCAGGTTCATTACATAGGTATAGACGTGTCATGTTGGTTTGCTGCATCCATCAACCCGTCATGTACATTTGGTATTTCTCCTAATGCTATCCCTCCCCTTGCCCCCCACCCCCTGACAGGCCCTGGTGTGTGATGTTCCCCTCCTTGTGTCCATGTGTTCTCATTGTTCAACTCCCACTTACGAACGAGAACATGTAGTGTTTGGTTTTCTGTTCCTCTGTTAGTTTGCTGAGAATGATGGTTTCCAGCTTTATCATATTTTACGAGACAAAATGTAGATATAATCTCCACTAATGACATCAAAGAACTGAGACAGATTATGAAATAACTCTCTTAGAATGGTGTGGAGGGTGTTTGCTGTTGTTTGTCGCTAACTCCTATGAACACCTTTTCCTTTGTAATCTTCAGGACTCTATAAGATAGATGCACTGTTCATTGTGTCATTTTACAGAGGAGAAAACCAAGGTCAGAAAGGTTAAGTTACTTGCCAGAGGTCCTGAAGGTAGTGGCACAAGGATTCTCTCTGAGGTCTCTCCAGCTCCAGAGTCCAAATCTTTCCAGCATCATGATGTTTTAGTGAAAATCCAAGAGAAGTTTTTCTGCCTGGATCAAAGAGCAGTGTGAAATGTAGTTATCAGAAGGATAGGGGTTTTGAAGTGAAGCCGTTGCCTGATTCAAGAATAAAGACATGGCATTCCCCAAAGATCTGAATGTGGTTGTTGGTATCATTTTGTGTGTGTGGATTTTTTTTTAAAATTTACTTTGTATGGTTATAAACTGGAACTATATTTCAATTTTCATATTTAAAAGTGTAAAATGCAGCTAATTTATCTCTGAGCATTGGAGCATAACAACAAAAGAGCACAAATATTATTGTAAAAATTTTATGACTATTGAAAGGACTTCAGAAAACCTAAGAAATATTAAATAACCATTTTTTTTGGACAGATCAGGCCAAGTCATTGTAGGCTGAAAAGTATGTCTTATTGAAGATTTAGCCAGCTAATGGAATTCTTTTCCTGAGAATAGAGTTTGTACACAGATGTGAAACTCCCAACACTTTGGGAGGCTGAGGGGGGTGGATTGGTTGAGCCCAGGAGTTTGAGACCAGACTGGGCAACATGGCGAAACCCCATCTCTACAAAAAAATACAAAAAAATTAGCTAGTACTGGAGGCACATGTCTTTGGTCTCAGCTACTCAGGAGGCTGAGGCAGGAGGATTGCTTGAGCCTGGAAGGTCAAGGCTGCTGTGAGTTGAAGTTGTGCCACTGTACCCCAGCCTGGGCAACAGAGCGAGACCCTGTTTCAATAACAGACAAACAAACAATGAAAAACCCCATGTTATCTTAGGAAGGATATCTTCAAAATGTTAGTGGTGTGGGACAGTAAGGAATCATGATTGGTTCACATAGAAAAAAAAAAAAAATGCCCTTTCCCACAAGAAAAGGGATAGAATTTTAGTAATAAGTAAGCTTAGGTAAAAGATGATGGTGTTTGGAAATAACCATACAATAACAAAGCTCATTGTATGTATATTTTGATTCTTTAAAGAATTATCCTCCCATATTATCACTCATTTAAATTATATGTAAGTATGTGCATATATGTGTATATATGATCTATATATACACACACTTCTCTAGATAAGAGGCACCTTTGTAACTGATGCTTTCTGATCTTTTAAACATATTTTTGATTACAGCAATACATTAGTTTAAAACATAGTTTACATTAAAAAATTACATTGATGTCTTAGTGGAACTATATTGTGATTTTTTTCAAACTGTTAATTGACTTAAATTTTTTTAATCTTTAATTTTTGTGGGTACATAGTTGATGTATATATTTGTGGGGTATATGGAGTATTTTGATACAGGTATACAATGTGTAATCATATCAGGATAAATGAGGTATCCATCACCTCAAGCATTTATCTTTTGTGTTACAAATAATCTAATTATAGTCTTTTAGTTATTAAAAATGTACAACAAATTATTATTGACTATAGTCACTCTGTATACTAGATCTTATTCATTCTATCATACTATATTTTTATAACCGTTAACCATCCCCACTCTGCCCACCCCAGTACCTTTCCAGCCTCTGGTAACTATTGTTCTACTCTCTATCTCCATGAGTTCAGTTGTTTTAATTTTTAGCTCCCACAAATGAGTGAGAACATGAGAAGTTTGTCTTTTTGTGCCTGGCTAATTACATTTAACAAAATGACCTCTAGTTCCATCCATGTTGTTGCAGATGACAGGATCTCATTCTTTTTTTTTTTTTTAATGGCTGAATAGCACTTCATTGTGTCTGTCTACCACACTTCTTTATCCATTTGTCTGTTGATGGACACTTAGGTTGATTCCAAATCTTAGCTATTGTAAATAGCGCCTCAGTAAACATGGGAATGCAGATATCTCTTTGATATACAAATTTCCTTTCTTTTGCATATACACCTAGCAGTGGAATTACTGGATCAATTTTTAGTTTTTTTGAGAAACCGCCAAACTGTTCTCAATAGCAGTTGTACTTATTTACCTTCCCACCAACAGTGTACGAGGGGAACCGTTCCCTTGTCTCCAAATTCTCACCAGCATTTATTATTGCCTGTTTTTTGGATAAAAGCCATTTTAACTGGGGTGAGATGATATCTTATTGTAGTTTTGATTTGTATTTCTCTGATGATCAGTGATGTTGAGCACCTTTTCATAAACCTGTTTGCCATTTGTGTGTTTTCTTTTGAGAAATGTCTATTCAGATCTTTTGCCCGTTTTAAAATCAGATTATTAGTGTTAATTGACTTTTGGGAGAATAAAGAAATTAAGACAAAAATATTTTCACATCAATTGGTATTAATATGACTATTATGACTCCTAATTAAAATAGGATAAAGAAGAGATTTTACCATTTATTTTTGCAGCTATTGTTCCTGATATAGATGAAATTGCAGCTCAGGCAGAAACTATGTTTGCGGGAAGGTATAGTAACATTTATATATCTTTATCTTACTTGTGAATAAGATTTTACTTAGAATTCTGTTGATACTTTGATATCGCTCACTGTATATCTATTTATTTTTAGACCCTCTATTGTTGCTAACATAATTTCTACCAGAAATGAAGCTGCTAATTTACTCTAGAGGAGAAAGCATAGCTTTTCTTTAGGTCAGGTAAAAAATAAAAAAAAGGACAAGAGAGATGAGATCAGTGTATTGAACTTTCCTCTGAATTCTTTGCTTTTCTTTCCTCAAATAATGACAGCCCAAGAATGCCCTTTAACTCCCCTGGTATAAATATCACCGCATCTTGTAAAACATTGCTTCCCTGAATCTTAGATATTTGAGGCAAGAAAGTAACTTCTTTAATGTTATTATCATTAACTTTATATGTGAGAAATAAAGCTATTTTCTGCCAGTTGGAAATACCCGTAATTAAATAAAACAAGACACCTTTGACATGACTAGCCTCCTTTGCCATCAGGAATCCTGCCGTTTATTGTTTTAATATTGTTTCTTTCTTCTTCAGAAATGAAATTAATAGTGATCAAAAGAAAATTAAAACATTTAAGCTACAAATTATTAAGCTTCTGGTGCTCATTTTATTACAGACCTGACATGAGAACCTAAAAACAATCTGTACAGTAGTCTCTCCTTATCTGCTAGGGATACATTCCAAGACCCCCAGTGGATGCCTGAAACCACAGCTAGTACCAAACCCTGTATACACTGTGTTTTTGCCTATATATACAGACTTATGATAAAATTTAATATATAAATTAGGCATACTAAGAGATTAACAATATAACTAATAATAAAATAATTATAACAATACGCCAGCATCACCACTCTTGCACTTTGGGACCATTATTAAGTAAAATAAGGGTTACTTGAACAAGCTCTGTGACCCTGAGACAGTCACCTGATGACTGAGACAGCTACTAAGGACTAATGAGGGGGGAACACGTACAGCGTGGAGATGCTGGCGAAGGGGTGATTCATGTCCCAAACAGGACAGGCAGGATGGCACAAAATTTAGAACTCGTGAATTATTTATTTCTGAAGTTTTTCATTTCATATTTTAGGACCGTGGTTGACCATGGGCAACTGAAACCACCGAAAGTACCCACAGATAGAGTTGGGGAGGGTAGTGGGGGCGACTACACTAAGCATCTTGTTGCAGTTTGTGTTGTTGTCATTGGAAAGACAAACAGGAATTAAGAATTAGGAGCACCAAAAAAGGATTTTTATCTCTAGTGAACATTTAGTTTAGTTTTGTTGTTGTGTTTTCCTGTTGAAGAATTTCATTATTCCCTAGGAGAATGAACCAGTATATGATTTCACCTTGAAATAGACGGACCTTTTGTTTCAGTGGAACCTCACCCAGAGTCCTCCTACGCCACACCCGTGGCTGCTCTGGTGATGGTTCACGCACATGCGTGCTGGCCTTCCCCATTCCTCCCCACCTGTCATGTAGGGGGTCTGTAGGGCCCCTGGGGAAATCAGTCACTGGTGTACATCCAGCCTAGCACAGCTCCTCCCATAAATGCTTTTGGATTGACGCAGATGCCCATTTTTTGTCTATGCTGAGGTGACCAACTCATCGCAGTTTGCCTAGGAACCCGTGAGTCTTGGATAAACCAGGAGGTTCGATCACCCCTGCTTTCATGGACAGACACAAGCTTTTCTTTGTGATTGTTTCCTCATCAGTTACATGAGGAAAACAAAATCTTTTCCTGTTCACTTCCTAATTTGGAAAAACAAATGATATACTTCTGAGAATATGTATACAATTCTAATACTGAAGTGTAGATGTTATATAAATATGAGTCACTTTAGAAATATTTTTGGTTCTATAGAAAGGAAAAAAACCCAGTTCAACTTGATGATGAAGGAGGCAGGACATTTTTACGGGTCCTCATTCATCTGATCATGCACGACTACCCGCCTTTGCTGTCTGGAGCCCTGCAGCTATTGTTTAAGCACTTCAGCCAGAGGGCAGAGGTTTTACAGGCATTTAAGCAGGTAAGGTTGAAGGGCCCTCAATGCATTCAAGGTAAAAGCTCTGAAAGTGTTAACATCCAATCTGACTTCATGGCTGCAGAAGTAATGACACTGTGTGGCTTTTCCTGGAGACACTTTCTATTTTTAAACAGAGACATGGCCTTGTCTATGCCAGGACGTGATCTATTTAGAAGGCATTCCCCACAAGTGATTTTTTAGTTAATGTCTTTAAAACAAATGAAAGGCACCAAGATTTGGGAAGGCACTGGGAGATAATAACATGTTAGGAATTTTGTTACCACTGCTATTATTTTATCTTTAAATTTTACTGATGAATTTGGGTAGGAGCACCAGTAGCCCTGAAATAATTATTTTGTGATTGAAAACTGCATAAATCCAAAAGAAAGGAACTGGTATGGATCTAAGCTTTTTCTCTGTGGTCTTTGAAGAAGACATGAATCTTGAGATTATTAATTAGTAATACTTAAGTGCTTACATATGTTTCACTATTTATTTAACATAATAGGGTATTGATCATTTAGGCAGTTTTACAGGAATATGTTAAAAGAATATGAAATAAAAGAGTAGTTCTATATTAAATACATAAATGTATATGTCCTATAATACATGTAAATTATAAGAAAATAAAAACTTGTATGATGAGGTTTAGATTGTGTCTATTGATATTTTCCCCACTTATTTTGTTTCTGCCTCTTTTCAAACAGAGTCTCAGAAAAATTAACTTCAGCAGTGAAAATAAAGTTAGGGTATCTTTTAATATTAAATCACTTTGAAAAGTTTTGCTAGGGCTCACTTAAAAAATTCTAATATGTGAAAATACTGGTTAAAAGTTCACACTTACTTCCAGGTAGGTTTTCATAGTCAATATACATCTAAAATATTCATAAATGTTCTAGAAATAGTGAACTTCAACTAAGAGATTGAAATTATTCTGTTTTAGGTGCAATTACTGGTGTCTAATCAAGATGTAGATAACTACAAGCAAATCAAGGCAGATCTAGACCAGCTTCGACTGACAGTGGAGAAGTCTGAGCTATGGGTTGAGAAGAGCAGCAACTATGAGAACGGAGAAATAGGGGAAAGTCAAGTGAAAGGCGGTGAAGAGCCAATTGAGGTTCGTTTCAAGATCTATTTTGAAATACTCTAAATAATATCTTTTAAGTCAGATATGTGACCACATGCTCTACAATCAAAATTGTTCATAAAGAAAAATTCTGTTTTGAGCAATAGAGCACAAAATTTTCATTTGCCAGGTTGTCAGTTAACTCCATAAACTGGCACTTTGCTTAGCTCTTGTCAATTTCTACCACTTCTTACCTCATCTATCTAGTGTTTCACTCTGTCATTTCCACTGTAAATTCTATAATCCAGCAA
This sequence comes from Rhinopithecus bieti, assembly GCF_001698545.2. Taxonomy (NCBI): domain Eukaryota; kingdom Metazoa; phylum Chordata; class Mammalia; order Primates; family Cercopithecidae; genus Rhinopithecus; species Rhinopithecus bieti. The sequence goes on along the minus strand of NW_016828382.1, from coordinate 2,330,950 downwards.
TCAGGAAAACAGGAAGGAGCGGAAGGAGAAAAAAGGAGTGGACTCTGAGACCTGTGGGGAGAGGTGAATTTTTGTGAACCCTTTCGCTGTGGCCATTTTTTTGCCAACCAGTAATTAATTTCTATCATTATGCATATCCTTATATAATATATAAAAATATCTAAATAGAAGACCAATGCTTTACTGCCTGTATGAAAATACCAAAAATCTAAAGGGTGACTGTCATCTTCTGTTGTATTGGCTTTTTTAGTGTGTTAATTAGTTGCTGTTTTCACATTTCACTAAGTACATAAGATCGCTTAAAAAATGTTAAATACTGCTTTAGTAGTCATGCTTAGATAAAGCAGACTAGTACCAATATCATAATTGTTAATACAAAAGTTTTGTAAATGCCTGTCTGGTGGGTTTTTTTTAATTTTTTATTTATTTATTTATTTATTTATTTATTTATTTATTT
>NW_016828382.1:2327135-2330339 GCF_001698545.2 Rhinopithecus bieti | reverse complement strand
TGTCATCTTCTGTTGTATTGGCTTTTTTAGTGTGTTAATTAGTTGCTGTTTTCACATTTCACTAAGTACATAAGATCGCTTAAAAAATGTTAAATACTGCTTTAGTAGTCATGCTTAGATAAAGCAGACTAGTACCAATATCATAATTGTTAATACAAAAAGTTTTGTAAATGCCTGTCTGGTGGGTTTTTTTTAATTTTTTATTTATTTATTTATTTATTTATTTATTTATTTATTTTTTTGAGGCGGAGTCTCGCTCTTTCGCCCGGACTGGAGTGCAGTGCCCGGATCTCAGCTCACTGCAAGCTCCGCCTCCCGGGTTTACGCCATTCTCCTGCCTCAGCCTCCCGAGTAGCTGGGACTACAGGCGCCCGCCACGTCGCCCGGCTAGTTTTGTATTTTAGTAGAGACGGGGTTTCACCGTGTTAGCCAGGATGGTCTCGATCTCCTGACCTCGTGATCCGCCCGTCTCGGCCTCCCAAAGTGCTGGGATTACAGGCTTGAGCCACCGCGCCTGGCCCGGTGTTTTATATAGTTGTTTTTTAATCTGCAGGCATATAAACCCTTTTGATGGGTTTACCTGCCTTAGCTTTTGTGTTTGTTGGAGTACCCAAAATATTGTGAAGTGAAAAGTGAAAACAGAGCGAGAGATAACTAGAATAATCAAAATGCTTCTGAAATGCTTTGGAAGTTTGTGACAAGATACTGGAACGTGGGCTTCATTGCACACTCATGTCTACTGGGATTTCCTTTGCAGCCCTCACAGCCACGAGTAGATGCCCTTTATTTCCCTTTTGGCTTTTAAGTTCCACATGAGTTTATCTCATTGGCAGAAGCTGAATTGAATTTAGAACTTCAGCTACAGGGGAATTTGAGAAACCAGCTCTGTGATACAGAGGGACCCTCAGGGGTGGGAATGCTTGCTGAATGCCAGGTAATAATATGCATCATAGAAAGGACAATGCGTAGGTTATTAGCATGGGTTTTGAAATCAGACACCCCAGAATTTGCCTCTTGGTATATGTGTGACTTTGAGCAACTTATTTTCATTCTCTAAGTTTTATTTTTATTGACTTTCAAATGGATATCATCATGGTAGTTTGCTCCCGGAATTGTTGTAAAGATTAAACGAGGAAACCCTATGCACGTGGTAAGTGTGTCAGTTAATATGGCTTCAGTGGGAGAATATGAACAACATGAAAATATATACGATAAGATGACATATTACTTACCAACAAGTCAAGAAGTAAGACTCCAGCTTTAATTCCTTGCCTCAGTGTTGTCATCATGGATCAATTGGCTTAGTTTTGAAGCCAGTCTTTCTCCTGACGGCATCATGGCAGTAGCATTCTAGATATCACATCTGTGCACGACAACATCAAGAAAGAATGCCTATTTCTGGGTCTCCTGTTTAGGGGCAAGGAAACCTTTCTTAGACATCCCTCACCTTATTTCATGTCTCTTTGGCCAGAACAGGGCCAGATGTTAAAACTCTATACTAGTGGAGTACAGGATTAGTTTAGGTTAAGTAAAAGATGTCCCTCAAGCTAGGATACACCACCTTGAGTTACATGGGAGAAGGATAGATGGCTAAACAAAATTGGATTCTTCTAGCAGAGAAGAATAAGAAAGAATGTTGGTTAGCAACCAACAGTGTTTTTCAACATTAGCATTCAGTCAGTGTTTGTTGTAATTATTATTTGTTTTTTTGTGTATCACACTGTGTTGTTTATTATGGTGGTTATGGAATTACGAAATTTTAGAGTTACAAGATCCTTGTAGAGATAATCACCTTCAATTCCTTATGTGATATATGTGTTCTTTATCTCTAAATATCTCACCTGAGTGACATTATTTCTTCAAACAAAGCAAATTTCTGTGGCTGGAAATTCAGTACCACCTGAGGTAGCATATTCTGTTGATATTAAGGTACAGCTTAAAGAATCGAGTATTGCCAGGAAGAAGTTGATGTGGTCCCTCCCTATATAACAGAGGAAACCACTGTCATGAATTTATTTTAACCATTTCCTTGCTTAGTAGTTTTATCATGTGTCTGTATTTCTAAAACATAAGAAATATATGAGGAATATTTATTTAGCCTATTTTGTACATATTTTCATTGTTTATCCCTGTTGATGTATAACTGCAACTCATTCATTTTCTCTAATATATATTATTACATTTATGCACATGTTTATCCAGTTAGCTGTGGATGGACATTTGGGCTCTTTCTGGTTTGGGTGTTTTAAAAGAAAATTTGCTACTAAAAGCAGTGCTACTGTGAAAGCTGTTGTATGTCACCTGGTGCACATGTTCGGGAGATTTTTCAGGATATCTACATAGGAGTAATATATGCAGTATGTTCCCCTCTACCAGACAATGCCAGTTGTTTTCCCTCCACTAGTGTACGAGCGTTCTCCTACTCCCCATCCTTATCAGGGTGTTTTTCTTACTTTCCCACTTTTGATCATTGAGTACACTTGATATATTATCTCCGTTGTGATTTTCATTTTGCTGAATTAGTTATGAGGTTGAGATTTTTTTATGTTTATTTGCCATTTTACTTCCTCTTGCTGTTTAGATAAAGTTAAATTCTATACAGGCAAATAGTTAATTCCTACCAATTCATGTGTACCTATTAATAAGGTTAAAAATATTCATTCACTTCAAGTCAGGTAATGCTATAAGTTCAAACTTGAACATGATCTTTTATTTATTTTTTTCTTGTTTTATTGTGTTCATAGGATTTTCTAGTACAAGGTAAAATAGAAGTGGTATTGGCATCCCTGTCTTATTTCTGATTTTAAAGGGAATGGTTCTAATATTTCACTATTGAGCATACTGTTTACTGTACATTCTTTTATAGATATCCTTTATGGAGGAGCACATTCTCTTCCTAGTTTACTTTTTAAAAACTACAAATGGATATTGACTTTAATTAAATGTAATTTATGTATCTATTAAGATATTATTTTTTATTTAATCCGTTCACCTAAATGACATAAATCTTAAATAGAGCTTCTACCATAGTAACTTTACATTCTAGGTTTAAAATATCTTGGTGATTTGTTTTTACATTGCTAGATTCTGTTTGCTAATACTTTGTGTAGAATTTTACATCTGTGTTGCCAGTGACATTAGCCTGTAATTTTTCCTTCCTTCCTTCCTTCCTTCCTTCCTTCCTTCCTTCCTTCCTTCCTNCNT
>NW_016828382.1:2308746-2324762 GCF_001698545.2 Rhinopithecus bieti | reverse complement strand
CTCCCCCTCTCCCTCCCTCCCTCTCTCCCTTCCTCCCTCTCTCTCTTTTACTGTTCCTATCAAGCGGTAATATTGAGGTTACACTAGTCCCATAAAATGAGCTATAGACTATTCCTTTTTTTGTGTGTAACATTAGAATGATCTGTTCATAAATGTTTGGTAAAACCTGTCTGCAAAACTGTCTGGGCATGATATTTACGTTGTGGGAACATTTTGACTACTGATTCAATTTTTGATGATTATAAATTCATTCAAATTTTCTACTTTGAGTTAATTTGTTGTGCATTTTTCTAGCCATATATTGAAATCTTCAAATTTATTGGCATAAATTTGTTCATATTCTTTTGCTATCTTTTAAGTTTCCACTGTATTCATAGCTTTGTACCCCTTTTTCATTCTTTATATGTTTTGCTGTGGCTCTCTTCTTTTCTTTAGCTCTATCCAGCTCAATCTTTCCAGAGTTTTATGTACAGTTTACCCTTGAATAGTGTTTGGGGAATGGTTAGGGGTGCCAACTTCCTGCACAGTTGAAAATTTGTTTATAACTTCTGACTCCATCAAAACTTAAGTACTAATAGCCTACTGTTGACTGGAAGCCTTACTGATAACATAGACAGTCAATTAACATATACTTTCTGTGTTGTGTGAATTATGTAGTGTGTTTTTACAATAAAATAAACTAGAGAAAAGAAAATGTTAAGTAAATCATGAGGAAGAGAAAATATATTTGCTGTCTCTTAACTGGAAATGGATCATCATAAAGGTCTTCATTCTCATTATCTTCACACTGAGTAGGTTCAGGAGGAGGAGGAATATGGAGGGTTAGTCCTGCTGTCTCGAGGGGGACAGAGGTAAAAGAAAATCTGTGTATAAGTGGACCTGCACAGTTCAAATTCATGTTCAAGGTCATCTGAATTTTACTTGTGTTTTAAACATAGTCTGTTTTGGGGTTTGTTGAGATTCTGGATTTGTTTGCTATTTTATTATACTTATCCTACTATACTCTATCACTTTATGTTGACAGACTTTTCGATTTAAAAAAAAATTGGTGGTATAATTTCCTTCAAAGGAGCTGCATTCCCTGAGTTTTGACAAATGATATTTTTTATTTTCAATATTAGATATTAAAATTTTCCATTGCGAGTTCTTTCTCTTAGAATTACCTGGAAGTGAGTTTTTAAATTTCTACGTGCATAGGCAAATTTTACCTTTTTTGTTAATTGAATTCTTAATTAACTTGTGACAAGATAATTTAGTTATTATGATATCATTTCTCCAAAATTCATTGAGATTTGCTTTCCGATCTATTGTACATCCAGATTTTGTAAGTGTCCAATGTGACTTGAGAAGAATGTGAATGGGTGTAGGATTCTTAATAGATGACTGGCAAATCAAGCTTATTAATTGTGTTTAAATAATATATTGAATATTATTTTTATTTTCTTGACATATTAATAAGTAAGAGAGATTTGTTGACATTTCCCACTACAATGGTAGCTTTATCAATTTCCCCTTGCATTTCTATTAATTTTTACTCCACGTCGTTTGAGATTATGTCATTAGATGCCTGTACATTTGAAATTATTATATTTTTACTGCAGAACAAAAAGGTTTATCAACTGTGAATTATTTCCCCTCACTTCTGATTATTTTATTCCATGTCTTCTGGCTTTCATTGCTGCTATTGATAAGTTTGCTCTGTTAAATAGTGGTGCTTTAACTTTGAAACTCCAGTTAAGTGCTTGTTAAAGTTTATTAGTGAATATATTCCTATATAGTACATATCTGTTCATTTCCTTTTTATATTTTCTCTACCTATGACTTTGTATGGCATATGGATAATTTCTTTAGACTGATCTGAGTCTCTCTTCAGGTCTGTCTTCTTTGCAGTTTTCTCTACCAATTTACTTTTAAACTTCAGCCACTATATCTTTTTCATACCTGAAATTTCATTATTTTAAACCTGAAATGTGATTTTTTTCAAATATATTTGGTCATTTTTGATCATGCTTTGTTGTTTTCTATTTTTTGTGATTCCCTATGACTCTTTTAGGGTCTGTATGTAATAACTCTGAGATCCGATGTACTTGAGATTTTCTTGTGATTCTCACTCATGTTGTGTTTCATTATATTTTTGACCATGTTTGATTATGTGCTCATATCTTTTCAAATTGACTTCATTTTAGAGCAGTTTTAGGTTTAGAGAAAATTACACAGAAAGCACAGAGTTCCCATATAGTTCCTCTTTTCCTCTTTCTTTTTCTCTGATTGTTAACATCTAGGATAAGTGTGATACATTCATTATAATTTATAAGCCAATATTGACACAGTATTTTTAAACTAAAATTCATTATTTAGTAAGGTTCATTCTTTGTATTGTTTAGTTATAGGTTTTGACAAATGCATAATGTCATGTATCCACCATTGCAGTGTCCAACAGAATACCTTCATTGCCCTAAAAATTCTCTGTGCTTCACCTATTTGTCTCTCCCTATGGACCCCTGAGTCCCTGGAAACCACTGATTTTTTAAAATAATTTCTGTAGTTTTGCCTTTTCCAGAATTTCATATAATTGGAATTATACAGTATGTAGCTTTTCCAGACTGGTTTCTTTTACTTAGCAGTATGGGTTTAAGTTGTTCCATGTCCTTTTGCAGTTTAATGGCTCATTTTTTGTTATTGCTGAATAATAGTCCCTTGTACTGTTTATCCATTCACCTATTGAAGGACATCTTGGTGGCTTCCAGATTTTGGCAATTATGAATAAAGTTGCTACAAACATTGGGTGCAGGTTTTGAGCGCCTATGTTTTGACATTAGTCCTGGGGTTGACATAGGGTATGTTTTCCTCCTTAGAGTATTTGTGATTGCCTTTGCCTGTTGGCAGGGGGCGCTGCTAGCCTGAGACCACATTACTCCCTTCCTGTATACCTGTTTCAAGGCAGGAGTCTTGGGTTTAGCTCGCCAAACTAGACACTTGCTCAGAATTTACTTAGTCTTTGGGTTGCAGATCTAGTATTGTCATTTGCCTTCAGGGAAACTTACCTTGTGCCCTTGCTTGGAGCTCTCTGATCTGGTTTCGGGTTACATTTTTCCCTTAGAAGATGGAGGGTGGGGTCTCTGGGAGTTGTCCTTTGTTTTCTATGGGCCCAGAAATGCTGTGTAAAGTGTACATTTCAGTCCCATTGCTTTCATGCTCACTTGCCTTTGTGCACACTTGAATTTCTCCTTTCTGTTCTTAAAGTTTGGTATCTGGACTCAAATCTCATATTCCATTTGCCCTCAGAGAATGAACACACTTCATGAACACCCAAAAAATGGGGTGACAAAGTAGTTGATTAAATACCGAACTATGTGGTACAGAAAAAGGAGAGACCAGCGTGGGCCTGATGACTGGAAGAAGGCCCCACTCCAGATTCTGCACATAGGCCTATTCTGAAGGATTGGGAGGAGTTAGCTAACGTATTCAGAATAATAAGAGAAGTAAAGTTCAAGAATAAGCGATTTGTATTTGCAATGGCTGGAAACTAGGAGCCTGTGAAGATTCTTGGGTAGGGAGGTGAGCATACTATTTTGGAAAATTTAGTCTGACAGATTCCAGAATGCTTCAGAAGAACAAGAGGCTGGCTCTTGTACAAATGCAGGTGAGAGCTTCTGAAAGCGTGCAGTAGTGAGGTAGCAGTAGAAATGTATGCAAATAGGTGGATTGGGAAGCCAGGAGAATGGTATCTATATAATGGATTAATATAAGGGGAACAAAAGTGAAAAACTATGAAGTTACTAATTTATATACAGCCAAATAATCTGTATTCTGCAATAACCCAGCAGCCAAAGATAGTGGCAATGTATTGTAAACAGGATGAAAATATATCACAGTATCAATGGAAACAGCCAGTAGCAGGCAGCACACACGCTAGCAGGCCAATACAAACAATACTCCTTTGTTGTTTAGTAAATCTTACAAAGGCTGTAAACACAGCACTATCAGCATTGTTCTGAAACAGCTCATAATGGTCTAACTTTGTGCCTGCTTAGATATCAGAAGACCAGATAACTTTAATGTGATTATTCATTTTGAGAATAAAAAATATCTCCATAACATAAAAGTGTGAGGGAAAAAAAGTGTTTTCCCTCAGTGGTAAATTTGGTATACTCTGTTGACAATAAATGTGAATTGATGGTCTGTCTACTAATCCTAACAAATCTCAGTTTATAATCCAAAATTATACCGTTACCATACTTGATCTCTTATAAATAAGGAGAAGGGGATGGATTTGGTCGTCTATTAAGCCCACTGTATCCCTAGAGCGTAGGAGCTTTATTATCTATTGTATAGTATAGTTTTTCCCTTTATTAAACTTATCGTCCCCAGCGTTAAAAGACTGTACCATCATTTCTGAAAGCTTAAAGGCTAAAATATAACAAGTTGACAATATCAGTAGCATTAGGTGCAATTACTAATTCATCACTTTCAAATATGCGTTGACTTCTAAATATAGGAAGGAGAGATTAACTCAGGAAACCATACCCGAGTAGGTTAAGTCAGGATTACCCTTTACGTTCATCCACTGCTTTATTTAGGGTTGAGAAGCGGGTCACATGGGCATTGCAGTGCTTCAAAGGAAAGTTCCTCCTCATGTTGTTTATTTTGATTGTTAATTTTTCTTACAGTGATTTTGCTTCTATATTTGTGTGTATACCTGTATTTATCTCGGTATCTATCTACTCACTTATATATGGTTGCCAGCTTCTTTTTCTTTACTATTTTTTAGAGATGGGTCTTGCTCTGTCACCCAGCTAGAGTGCAGTGGCCCTTTTTAAAAATTTGACTTAGACTCTCACTGATGTAAAGTCTCAAGTTTAAACTATCTATCTAGTTTTTAACTTCAAGGACTATATAGTTCATTTTCAGGTTATTTAATTGGTTCTTTTCATTTTCATCTATTCTAGATTCATATCTGTCTGTTTTACATCATAATTATTTTTGTTCTTTTAATGGATGTGTGATGTAAGGAGCAGAATTAACTAAAAAATGTCCCTAGGGGCTCACTCTGGGTTGTCTGGACAATGAGGTGGCTGGGACTGTTTTTGCAGAATGAGGAGTGCCTCTCTTCCAAGGGACTGTGTACTGATTTTGGCTTCTCCTAGGACCTGTGGCTTCTGCCCCTCAGCAGGGACAGTTCAATTTCTATGGGCCACAGGCAAGTGTTCAAAAGATTCCTGTAAACAACAGGCACTGCCTGGTGCTGGAACAGTTTGCATGTCCCTTTATTGAGAAGGTTACGCTCCACCTTGCCCCATAGGTAGTTACTGTGGCATTGGGGGAGTGGTTGCTTGGAAATCTAGACCCACACTATCCAGCAGGGCACCCAGCACTCCTGTGTGGGGAGATGGGAGGAGGGGGGACCTGTGCCTTCTCTTCTCTTGCTGTTGCTTGACTTGTAGCCTGTCCTTTCCCTGAAAAGGCTATCCTTCCTTATCCGTGCTGAGTGATGCTGTGACATCATCCTCAACACTATTGCATGACACATGGTAACCACAGAGGTGCCCACTGGGCATGAGGGATGCTATTCCTCACTATCTCTATGATTATTTTAAACATACCTACTTACAAGGCCTGTCAGAAAAGCTCTTGATTGTATATATTTCACTGGGCATGATATAATATTATTATGAGTTTTTTACTTGACTTTTTTAATATTGGTGTTCGTCATAGGAGTTTGAATTACAGTTTGCAGATGTATCTTATTATTTATTAATTATATTACTTTATTAAGTGTGAATTAATTCCTGCTTTCCCTCCCTCCCATCTCTTTCCTCTTCTCCATTGATTTTTCTCTCGTTCTCCCTGAGCACACCTTCCCTATCTGTTGGTTTTTCTATTACCTCCACATCTCATTACTTTTAAAAGCAAAGACTGTATTCCATTCTTTGCCTGCCACTTCTGATCTTTTCCTTTGATGAAGCAAGCGAAGTTGCAAATCCCCCTAGCAGGATACATATTAAGAAACTTCTCCTTTTCCAAGTGTTGGTATGAGATTCTCTGCAGTGGGAAAATAGTTCTACATAAACTTGTTTCTTCAGCTAAACTTGTAATTGATTAGCTGACTTTTGACACAATCTGGTAGAATGTCTAACTCCAATGTCCTGGGACAGGAGCAGTCCATGTGTTCTAGACAGAATCTTGCAGCTTGACCTCATCAGTCAGGGACACTATGGTAATTTCATGAAGAGCTTTTATGCATTAGTTTTGGACAGTGCTTTCTTGAATTTTCCTTTTATGGAATCTGTTTTCTTGTCTCCAGTTTCTATTTTTGCCTCCAACCTAATTGTGTAATTTATTTATTTGTTTATATCACTATACATATTCCCATACGTATGTCTGAGCTAATTCCACTGAAGGTGATGGTGACAGATGAGTTTCAATTAACAAGCCCCTTCACAAGACAGACATGTGAAAAATAACTTTTGGTTTATACTAAAATGCTTGTTTTACACATTCTCATCCTATTTGGTTATCATACAAATTCTTAAATGTAGCAATTATACTTCCAGAATGTGTTATTTCAATTACTTGGTTATTAGATCTTTTTTATGAGAATTTTTCCCTTCTTGTTTTCTAACCACATTTAAATTGATACTGTTTTGGCATAAGCTTACTATTTCCCTTCATGCTATAAATAAGTTACTATCTTACTTTCTTTTTTAACTTTCCTATTTGTTCTTTTTTTTAGACGGGGTCTTGCTCTGTCATTCAGGCTGGAGTGCACTGGTGTGATCACAGCTCACTGCAGCCTCGACTTCCTAGGCTCCAGCAATCCTCTCCTAGCTTCCTGAGTAGCTGGGACCATATGTGTACACCACCACGCCTGGCTAATTTTTGTATTTTTTGTAGGGATGGAGTTTCACCATATTGCCCAGGCTGATCTTGAACTCTTGAGCTCAAGCAAGCCACCTGCTTTAGCCTCCCAAAGTGCTGGGATTACAGGTGTGAGCCCCTGCACCTGGCCTCCACTTGTTCTTAATTCAATACAAGTTGTTAGTGAAGATTCTATGTTCTCATATGGTTTCTTTTTTTCAGCAAGTGGCTAACGAGGAAATAATAGTGGCTGATTCATTCAAATCAAAGCATACATTTGTTTTTAGATCAGGCAACAACATTTCTGTAACGATTTCTTGCGGAACAAGTGAGTGTAAAAGGCAGTGCTGATTCCTCCCTCTCACACATTTCATATATACACCCCCCTTCTCACAACCATGTCCCACTGGGTGAGCTATAACCCTATTGTGACTAGAGAAGCTTCCTTCATACAATGTATCAGTATCAAAGTCAGTCTCTAAGGGTTCTATTATGTTGCTGTTTTCACTTCCTGTACAGTGCTTTGTATGCCATTCTGTTGATCAAAAGGTTGCCCACGCTTTCTACATTTTATATAATACTGGTGAGTTTTTAGCCATCCCTGGAGTTACATCAGAAAAATTCTGGGACATATTGCTGTATGATAATAGGTTCCTGCTGTGCTTTTTTTTTTTTTTTTTTTTTTTTTTTAATTTCAAAGTAAACTTTAATGTCAAAAATGCAAACTTGGGGAGCGCGGAAAGATCACATACAAGGCTACCACTTCACACTTGGAGGGTTGCACAGCGGCAGGCAGAGGGGCTCCTCACTTCACAGACAGTGGGGCGGCCAGGCAGAAGGGCTCCTCATTTCACAGACAGTGGAGCGGCCAGGCAGAAGGGGTCCTCATTTCACAGACTGTGGGGCGGCCAGGCAGAGGCGCACCTCACTTCACAGACAGTTGGGCGGCCGGGCAGAGGCGCTCCTCACTTCCCAGATGGTGGAGGGGCCGGTGAGAGGTGCTCCTCACTAGGTTCCTGATGTGTTCTTATGAAAGCAGTTACTAGTTACATTAAACGTTTCCAGTTTTTCCCAATACCTATCTAAGCAAAGTTCCCCAGTGGCACGAACTTTTTTTGTTAGCTTATTTATCAGAGATGCAGATTGTAAAGGAGATTTGGGTTGTGTTCTAGAACATCAGCTTAAACATTATCAAATACTGACTAAAATGACATCAAATGAGTCAGAAAAATGCCGTTATTTTGTCTTATTATGGAGCGAAAGGAAAAAAGGTTTGGGGTAAAGTTATGAATATGTATGTATTCTCTAGAAGGGTAGAGCTTTGCCCCTGACTTGAGGAAACATCTGGAAGGAAGTTATCTGCAAGTAATGCTGGTCACAGCCTCTTCTGTCCATTGTGAATTTTGAATCAAGCCTTCAAGCAGCCTTAGGTGCTTCCCAGGGAAGCAGAAACTGACAACCATGATACCAAGATGGTCCAAAGTAGCTTTCCAGGCACGGTCACAGAAGTAGATCTAGGGTGATATCTTCCTAAATGACTAGTACATGATGTTATCATTAGATGGGAGGGAGAAAAAAATACCTCCTTATCCCATAGAGGGTTATCATTCAGTTATCAGAAAGAGGCAGTATTTATTCTGAACAGCTTCAACTACATTATGATCTATAATCTGGTGAATCAAATATAAAAGACTGATTATTAAAAAAAATTTTTTTGTATGTTTTGAAGGGAGATGAGGATAGAAGAAGGAAAGCATTTGGCACCTGAAGTTGAGGGGAGGGTGGGTGGTTTATGGTGTCATGGACTAGTTTAAAGAGTGGTTACACCAGAGAAGGCTACCAGTACAGATGGTGAGCAGAAGGCCTTGCAGTCTTGCTGACTTGGCAACTTCACTGAGGATGGACCTCCTTAAACTTCAGTGGGATAGGGATAAATAGAAGGCATGTACCAAGCTATTTTAATCATGCAGCTGCAGATGTAGGCAGCTCTACATTGTAGGATTTGGAAAATTCTATTTTTAAAAGCATGATTGCCCTTGGTTAAAATTAAGGAGCTGGATTCCCATTAATTAGTGCCAGTATTTACTTATTTATTGAGATGGGTCTCACTCTGTTGCCCAGGCTGGAGTGATTAGCACAATCATAGCTCACTACAGCCTCAAACTCTTGGCCCAAATGGTCCTCCTGCCTCAGTTTCCTGAATAGCGAGGGCTATAGGTGAGCCCACCATGCCCAACTAGTAAATGTTTTTTTATTTTTTATTTTTTATAGAGACAGAGTCTTTCTATGTGGCCCAGGCTAACCTCAAACTCTTGGCCTCAAGCAGTCCTCCCACCTTGGCCTCCCAAAGTATGGGGGTTATAGACATGAGTTATCATACCTAGCCAGTGCTAAAATTTAGTTTACCATATAGTTCACATAATATTACTTTCTTATATCATTTTTTGCTATTGATATAAAAGTTTCCTTACCTGATGAAAACAAAAAAAAAAGAAACTATCTTTAGAACCAATATTCAGTCTTTGTGTCTCTGCCTAGAACCCTGATGCCCACCCAATTTTTAGACTCTTCTTGCTCTCTTGTTTTGAACCTACTGTTTTATGTTATGGTATATACTATGCAATTAAAAATCTAACTACCTCTAAAATCACTGAACTAAGCTGTTTCCCATATTCTGTTAGGGGGATTACATTTAAGTTCTCCAGATGATAGGAAGCAGTTACAATAAAGTGCAAGGACGTTTGGAGCACCGTATTTAGTTTTCATCACTATTGTCAAAAGGATCATTTGGAGATGTGCTACGAGCCTGACACTGTTCTAAGTGTCACACTTTTTTCTTTTTTCTGGACCCATTCAGCTCTGGGATTCTGCATAAGTCATACTTCTACATTTTGCACTTTTCTAATATTTTGTCATTAGAATAAATTCAAGGTTTTGTAGATTAGACCAGTGATGTAGGGCTAAAGTTTACAGAATGTAAAGCATTGTATAAGACATAAAGAATACAGCCAATTTCAGCTCTTTCAGAAGGAAAACTTTTGCAGCACCTTTATTTAGACCATTTTGGCATCAGAATTAGAAAGCAAAACCTAATTATAGTTATATGGTTTACATATTTCTTAAATTACCTTCATCACTGCTTTGGAATCATCCAGATGTTCCATGGGTTTTTGTTCAATTTAATTAAATTGAATTATTTTCTGAAATTAAAAGGGGTTGTTTATTGAATTTTCCAATGTTGCTGCCTTTTGTTGACTGCTAGCAATTTTAAATCAAAATCACTATTTTTCATAATTCCCACACATACAGAGTTTAGCATTGTATATATCTTCACCTGGGCTGAACTAAAGAGCATAACTTTTTGTCATGTAGTACATTTTACCTAAGATTACTTTTGTTAAAACAAGACACTTGCTTTTCTTCAGATTATTGCTTGAAAAACAGGCTTAAGGATATCTACCAAAGCTTCGCCTGCCTTTGTAACAGTTTTCTTTAAAGTTGACATCAAAAATATCTCTTTTCTAACTAAGGAGCTTTGTCAATCTTTAGAGCTGGTAATATCTTAATCCTGGTTTGTGGTACAAGTGTATGTGTGTTTGTGTGTATGTTTTAGTATTTCTTCTCTTACAGAAAAAAATGAAATGGCCTTTTAAAATCCAGCCTTCACCTTTGTGATCAGAAAAAGGAAATGTAATTATATTTCTAGCTTTTGCAGTTTCTACTTATCATCAATAAATTATTTTTGCTATCAAATGGAAAATCTATTTGTTTCATACTCTGACCTCTAGCCTCTTTTCATCTCAATAGTTTTCATTCATCTTAGCCACTGGGTTGTGTTTTCTGTTCTACACTGGTTTTACTTTCATATATAGTTTAACACTTTCTCCTATAATTTTCTGTTTTTTTTTTTTTTTTTTTTTTTTTTTTTGAGACAGAGTCTTGCTCTGTTGCCCAGGCTGCAGTGCAGTGGTGTGATCTCGGCTCACTGCCACCTCTGCCCCTCAGATTCAAGCGTTTCTCCTGCCTCAGCCTCCTGAGTAGCTGGGATTACAGGCACCACACATCACCACACCCAGCTAATTTTTGTATTTTTAGTAGAGATGGGATTTCACTATGTTGGCCAGGCTGGTCTCGAACTCCTGACCTTGTGATCCACCCGCCTTGGCCTCCCAAAGTGCTGGGATTACAGGTGTGAGCCACTGCACCCGGCCTGTCCTATAATTTTCAAGATTCACTTCATGGTTAATGTCTCGCAGGTAATATCCTGCATTCTTTTCTCTCTTTTATTTCCCTGGAGTGGTGGTTGGACTGCTTTCATTTCTGTCTAAATATTCATTATGATAGCTAGGTGATATACCTCGGGAGTCTAACTTAGTGATGTTTTGAAGGCTTTCAGTGTTTGGATCTTTTACTTTTTGCAGTTCCAATTCTAGTGAGTATGAGTGACAAGTGGTCAGCAAGGTAGAAGCTAAGAGATGAGAAAGAGTCATTAAAGGGTACAACCTGCTGTTGTACTAGAAACAGGGATGAAGCAGGGAGATGAGGAAGAGGAGATGGAATTTTGATTTTATGCATCAAAAATTTTGTTCTCTGAGACACAGTAGGGAAGATAGATAGGTTTGTGGATATCACTGGAAATTTTTGAGTGGAAAAGAGAAAGTGTCCATGTAGAGGAATTTTTGTCTGCTCAGTAAAATGGGAGGAGGAGGTCATTTGTTAAAGTGAAGTTGAGACTGGGAACCTCAGGACAATATTTGCCAGAAAAGAAGCAAAAGAAAAATATAAAGCTGAGTGAGGAGTGTGCTGGCTCAACATGGATTAAGTCACTCTGCTGCTTGAAGCCTTTCATCAGAACTGTCTGATTAACAAGGAAAGTAGTTTTTTTCTTTCTTGATGTTTATTAATTTTGTGATTTGTCCTGGAGCACAGTAGGAGAAGCAACTTGGGACAAATAAATTGTATCAATTGGCTTCCTGTATCTTTGTAACTTTCTCCTGAGCTTAAACTAGGGTCCCCTTTCACGGCAAGTGCCTAACACCATCATTATGGTCAGGAGTTTTGGACCCATGTTGAACTTGACATTCCTCCCAAGTGCAATTTTCTATGGATTGTAAATGAGGGAGGCCATCAGACCCCACTCTGATTGCTCAGTCTTTGCAATGGACCATGTCAGTTCTTGCCATTTTCCATATAACTAGTGTGCTTGTTCTTGCTGCAGTACCTTTGGCTAAGGTGACTTCTTCTTCACCTGGCAAGGCTTTTCCCTGCTCAGCTAGACATCCTTTATGCCTAACTAGACAGTTTTCATCCTTCTAGACCTTGCCGTACACTTGACCCCCTTCGTAGCACTTGTCTAAAGCTGCAGCTGTTCTCTTTCTATCTCTCTCTGAATAGTGAATTCTGCCCAGTTCCAATCTTTATTGATATATTTCTCCCTGTTTTCTTAGGTAGACTATAATTTTCTTGTGAGAAGGACCATATCTTCTATGCATCTCTTTTAGATCCATTCACCGTAGTCTAGTACCAGGTGTGCATGACATCTTCATAAATGTTCGGAATGGAATTGTCACTGGTGTTTGATTTTCATAAGGTGATGCCAGTAGCTGATGTTTCAAATATGTCCACTCCCCATATTTGCGATGCTACAGATAATAGTTATTATAATTAAGTATTTTTGGTGTTTCAGGTTTCCTTAATAAGCTTCATTAATTTGATAATTTAAACATTTTATTTTAATTTGCTTTTTGTTTTTCTTTCTTCATTTTCATGGTTCTGTATGTTGGCCCTGAGTCGTGACTCTTTAGGATGCCGTGGTGACCTGTCAGAGCATTGTTGCATTAAGTTGTTCCTTGCTCCCTTCTCTATGATATGCTCGGCTACGATCATCTGCTCCATCACTCTTTTTTTCTTGCAGTTCATTCCTAGTGATTAAATTATGTCTTTTATGCCCTGTATTTTCACTGTTTCTTCTCATATAGGCAATATAAAGCCACAGCATGTCTGAGGTATATATGTCTCTTATGGATATGCACTAATAATATGTATGAAAACTTTACAGTTTAACTCATAATTCTAGGTCATTCCAGTTAACTTGTCATTGTGTTCTCACTGGGTAGCGGTAATTTGCATGGCTCAGTCAAGCCAAGGAACATTTTATGCAATAAAAAAGTACAAAAGAACCATTTAAGTTGAATAATAGATTTATTACAAAATAATTACAAAATATATTTATTATTTAATACAAAAGAAATAAATTTACCACAAAGCTACAAATGGCGTAAAAGTACATATTTGTGTTCCTTTTAGGAATCGAACATTTTAAGTCCAGTACAGGATGGAACAAAGAAACCTCAGATTGACAGCAACAAGAGCAATAACTACCGGATTGTAAAGGAGGTCAGCAGATGCAAAATATTCTTATATAGGTTTATATTTGCATGCCAAATAAGTTTTGCTTATAAATTATACTTAATATTGTTATTTGTTATATTTGATGCTTTCCCTCTTCTTTTTAAAGATTTTGATTAGGCTAAGTAAACTCTGTGTACAGAATAAAAAGTGTCGGATTCAACATCAACGATTACTGAAAATATGGGGCACATTCAGTGGTGTTGGATCTTCTCCAGATACCCTACGAAAAGGTTAGTCCTGGTTATTTTTTGTTCTTTAGCTTGTTATTTTGATACAGTTTAAAATGTTTCGCAAAGTTCCAAGAAATTTTTTCTTTCTTAATTATTTTAGAATAAATCACCCACCAGGTGCCCCATCACCCCTGAGCCCTTTTGTGTATGTTTCCGACAAACAAGGGTACACTACCACATCACCACATTAGAGCCTTCCAAATCAGGAGAGAGCATGGTGCTTTACCACCACCTAGTCCCGACACACTACTCAGGTTTCTCCCTTTGTCCCAATTGTTTTCGGCTTGAAAAAAAGATCAACTTCAGAATCATGCACTATTCGGTTGTCATGTTTATTTAAATGTTATGGGAACTCCCATAACATTGACACTCTTAAAACTAGCCAGTTATTTTGAAGGATGTCCCTTAATGTGGATCATCTGATGTTTCCTCCTGATTAACACAATTACGCGTATTTGGCAGGAACATAACAGGAGTAATGCTAAGTTCGTCTCATTGCTTCCTATTAGTTGGTGCACAATTTTGATTTGTCCCATGACTGATGATGTTCACTTTGATCAATTGATTGAGGTTGTGTCTGCCAGGCTTCTCTGATTTTCCCTTTGTAATTCCTTTGTAATTAATAAGTATTTTGTAGAGCAGTTCTGTGAAACTAATATCCCATTCTTCATGAAACTTTCAACTTATTCATTTACTGTGTTTATTTTTATCAGTATGGGTTTGTATATGTTCATTTTATTCCATAGGTTATAAAGGGTTCTATCGTTATTTATTTTGATTTCCAGAGTGTCTCAGATTTGGCCAGTGGAGTTCCTTTGAGCTAGATTATCTGTCTTCTAACATACCCCCACCATTCTTTGAGTACTTCCTTGCTTTCTGGCACAATAAAATGTTCCAGGCTCATCTTGTGTTTTTCTTGCTTCAACTCTAGAATCAGCCATTTCTTTAAGAAGCCCCATTTCTGTTTGGTGGGGAATGGTATTTAGGAGCAAAGTTCTGAGAACTGAGTGGGCTTATTGCTTTGGGGTGTTGCCTCCATAGCCTCTCTAAATAGGCAAAGCTGGGGAATATGCATATGTGTGGGTGCATATAGAAATTTATTTAATATTAACATAAAATTCCACTCAAAACATGAGTCCATCTGAATTTCTAACAATGACCATGTGACAAATGGTACAGTCAACTACACAGGGAAATTTTAGGTAGTTTCACTGATATTGTCACAAGACCACTTTTAAGAAGACAAATTTGTTTCTCTGTGAATTTTAAGACTTAAGTTTCTTGTTAAGATTCTTATAACCAAATAATAGTAGCTTAGTATAGGACTTTGGAAAATGGCAACGAATAAGGATATTCATTATTAAGAGTGTTAAGAAACAGGGGGACAAAAAGGAGGAGAAAATAGAAGAGAAAGCAGAGAGGAAAAGAAAAAGAAATAGTTGGAAATAAGAGACAAGGTAAATAGCAAGAGGAAGGGACAGAGAGATTGGAGAGAGGAAGAACTGAGATGAGTGAGTAATAAATACATATACAGAGATGACTGACAGAGTGGAGGAAGAGAGGAAGTTTGAATGGAGAGGAAACGGAGTGAGAGCAGAGCAGGAGAAAAGGGGATGGGAGCAGAAGAAATAATAGATGGGACAAGAGGAGAAGAGAGGAGATGGAATAGACATGGGAGAAAGAGTAGGAAGGAAGATGTATGAGAAAGAGAGAGAAATAGAGTGGGGAAAGAGAGACAAAGAAGAAAAGAAGCAGAATGATGGAGATATATAGACATACTGCAAAATGAGACATTTAAAGGAAGGGAAGAATTATGGGTACTGGGGAGTACAGCAGAGAAGGGAGGAGAAACAGAGAAAGATAGGGACAGAGAGGAAGGGAGGACAGAGGGAGTGTGGGGATGAAGCAGAGGAGGAAAAGGTGGCTATGTACAGAGATGGGGAAACGTGGTGAACAATTGGAAAGATGGGGAGAAAGAAGGGCTGTGAAGCGAAGGGGGCATTGGAAGAGCAGAATAGAATCAGGAGGAATAACACAGAAGGTGAGAAAGATTTAGAGAACAGAGAAGAGGGACAGGAGGGGAAACTGGGAGAGGTGTGAAACATAAAGGACACAGAGAAAGG
This sequence comes from Rhinopithecus bieti, assembly GCF_001698545.2. Taxonomy (NCBI): domain Eukaryota; kingdom Metazoa; phylum Chordata; class Mammalia; order Primates; family Cercopithecidae; genus Rhinopithecus; species Rhinopithecus bieti. The sequence goes on along the minus strand of NW_016828382.1, from coordinate 2,309,140 downwards.
AGGGCAAAGATGGGCAGAGAGAAAAATGGTATGTGGGTGAAAGGACAGATTTTTGCATAACATTTACAGTCTTCTATGTTTGTTTCTATCATGTGCTATTCTTTAACTTACAGAACGATGAAAAGATGAACAAAGTAATGAATCTAGCCCATACGTTTCTGCAGAATTTCTGTCGAGGAAATCCACAGAATCAAGTTCTTCTTCATAAACATCTGAATTTGTTTTAACTCCAGGTGTAAGTATTTTAGTGGCTTCTAATATTTCTAGTAAAGTGTGCATCAAACTTGTCTTAGTAACGTTCTTGAAGAGAATTTTGTTACACTTCATTGCTGCATTTTTTTTTCCTTGTGGAAATTATCTCTCCAAAAGTGAGTATCTTTTTTTTTTTTTTTTT
>NW_016828382.1:2296102-2308541 GCF_001698545.2 Rhinopithecus bieti | reverse complement strand
ACAAAGTAATGAATCTAGCCCATACGTTTCTGCAGAATTTCTGTCGAGGAAATCCACAGAATCAAGTTCTTCTTCATAAACATCTGAATTTGTTTTAACTCCAGGTGTAAGTATTTTAGTGGCTTCTAATATTTCTAGTAAAGTGTGCATCAAACTTGTCTTAGTAACGTTCTTGAAGAGAATTTTGTTACACTTCATTGCTGCATTTTTTTTTTTTTTTTTTTTTCCATTAAGGAAACTTTTAAAGAAACTTGAAAACTGCACAAGTTTTACATGCAAATGACAACGTCTTTTATATGTATATAGTTAAATGTTAGGGAAAAGATATGGTAGAACAAAGAACTAACTCACAATACTCTGAGTAAGGTAAATATGGAAGACTCAGAGGTGGAGTTTGCCCTTGTCTGTAAAATGTGTTTGAACAGATTTTATGGAAGACCTAACTTTGAATTCATAATTAATCTTGAGAATACTGTTGCCATTATGTTGCACTTTATGATAATAAGCTCCTTTCTCCAACCAAATTCCTCTGTGAACTCAGTTTTCTTTTAATGGTTAATGATCTCATTGCATTTTTTGAAAGACTTGCACAGAAAATTCACTGTGGCTTCACATAAAATATAAAACTGATCACAAACAGGGCAATTAGTCTAAGTACTGTAGAATAGAAAATTGATCTTGTCAGAATTACAAGGGCACGTTCCTCTGTGTTTAGCTCCTTGAAGCAGAAACCATGCGGCACATCTTCATGAACAATTACCATCTGTGCAACGAAATTAGCGAGAGAGTTGTACAGCACTTTGTGCACTGCATTGAGACACATGGCCGCCACGTGGAGTACCTGAGGTTTTTGCAAACAATTGTGAAAGCAGATGGTAAATATGTGAAGAAATGCCAGGATATGGTAATGACAGAGGTATGTTCTCAGTTTGCCTTTTATCAGCTTCACATAAACAGTATGTTCAAATACATATTTTCTATTAGAGTGAAAAAACCCCCAACAACATAGGTTTGAGAAGTTATTTAATTTAATCATGACTACTCAAGTGCAAATATATTTTGCTTTAATCTAGTGAAGCAACATATCTTAAGTTGGTTTTATGATTTTCCTAATATTTTCTTTTGACCTATAACAAATTTGTGTATTTTAAATAATGGGTAAAATCCTATGAAATGTTATCAATTGTTTGGAATGAAAGTGACACAATTTTATATTTTTGAGTTTCCAATGATATAAGAAAGACAGATTGAACTGTGCTTTTCCGGTGCCTTTATTGCTGTGTTTCTGAAATATAGAATGGGTGTTCTCTGCTACTATTTGTAGAAGAGTTTGAAGAGAATCAAACTAAGTAATACAAACTACCCAACAGTGATATTTTTTTTACATGTGGAAACTTATTATTTAGAGTAAGTTATAAATTTCAGCAAATGAATAGATGAAGGTACTTCATCTATTTATTTGCCTTTTTCATTTTTATGTTTGACATTGAGTGATATTTATGTAATGAGTAAGTTACTAGGAAGCAAGTATGATACATTGGAGAAGTAGCAGCTTAAAGAGCCCTTTGATTAAATCACCACTCTGTGACCAAATGGTTCTCTAGTGGCCCATATGGATTAAGGGAGCTTCCACCTATGGCTACCAAATAGTTACATGGTAGATTTTTATTGGTTTCTGGGCATTTTCATTAGTATATACCTTAAATTTGGGAATGGAGGAAATTTCCATAATGCTTCAAGGAGTCCCTCCTGCCACTTAGAAATCTTAAAATTAATTTAGCTTAAAGCCTTGAATTTTTAAATGTAAATTATTATTATTAAACATTTTAAGGAACATTTTAAGCTTGTAAAATGCACCTTTTTCTTCTCTGCATTTACCTTCACATTAGCTCTTCATTGTCTGGAAATGTGAGAACTAACTGGATTTTGTGTTATGATCGGCAAGGGAAGAATTAGAATGGGGAAGCAGCAAACAGTGAAACCATCCCTATGACACTGTTGGGTGAAGTGTTTCTGTGCACTAAGAAGTAATTTGTAATACTGTACTATGTTAGTATGTAATACATATTTTTGATAGGTATACATTCTCTTTCAACAAAACTTTCAAAGTAAGCCAACTAATTGGCTTATAGATTTAAATATGTTGTCACTTTAAATATAATACATAGAGAAAAAATTGTATATCCTCAGTTACCTACCAGCATGTCTCACACTGGGGTTAGAAAATTGGTACTGATAATAGACAATAAGATATTATGGAGTTTGAGCAATAAAACTGCCATCTGATGGAATTTTCTACTAAAATTATATAAACAAAGTATGAAGGAAAATTTATGTCCTAAAAGCCCCTACCTATTCATATCTTTGTTTCTCTTGTTTTTTTGGTCTTAGTTTTCTACTTATTTATCTTGTCTCTGCTTTTACCTTCATTCTCTACTGATGCCTTCTTATGACACATGGAATTTTGTAGACTTTTGTAGAGCTGTAATTAGCTCAGCGTACTTGCTTATGTAGTCACTATTGCAATGGATGAGGATATTTTACTCTGCTTTAGTAAAAGTATGAGATTTCTTGTGCTTTGGCCATTGTCTTCCCGCCAAAAAAAGGTAGAGGAAAACAACTTTATTTTTTTACAGGTTTAATTTCAGTGTGATGAACAATTTACTATCATCCATATTGTTTCATTCTTGCCTCATCTGCTGCTTCCACATCGCCCCAACTGATTTTGATAGCATTCATAGCTGGTTCCTTGGCATGGGACCATAATCTTTTCACCACCCTCCCCCAGCTTAGCTCTGCTTTTGCCATATTATATATATTTTTACAAAGAGATACATGTGTTTCCAGATATATCAAGCCTTTGGAATTAACTGCAAGGATAAATGTTTGGACTGCTATGTAGACTCTTTTATTATCATTTCAGTTGATAAATGGGGGTGAAGATGTGCTGATATTTTACAATGATAGAGCGTCATTTCCAATCCTTCTCCATATGATGTGTTCAGAGAGAGACCGAGGGGACGAGAGTGGCCCCTTAGCCTACCACATCACCCTGGTGGAGCTGCTGGCAGCATGCACAGAGGGGAAAAATGTCTACACTGAAATCAAGTGTAATTCCCTTCTCCCGCTGGACGACATAGTGAGGGTGGTGACCCATGACGACTGCATCCCTGAGGTAAGCCTGGTAAAAGCTTGGCAGCTCTAATAGAATCATTATTAATTTTTAAAGTTTATCTAGGTGCCAGAAGTCCCCCATACTAATATTTATAGTGAGATCATATATTTAGTCAGGGAATTGTATTTAACTATATAATTTGGAAAATGTAAAGCAGCATAAAAGGTCTGCTTTTTAATAAGAAGTTCTAAAAGAAGTTCTGAAAGATGATAAACTTGTTTTGGTTTTTTTTTTTTGAGACAGAGTTTTGCTCTGTTGCCCAGGCTGGAGTGCAAAGGCAAAATCTCGGCTCACTGCAACCTCCGCCTCCTAGGTTCAAGTGATTCTCTTGCCTCAGCCTCCGGAGTGGCTGGGATTACAGGCATGTGCCACCACGCCCAGCTAATTTTTGTATTTTTAGTAGAGACGGGGTTTCACCATGTTGCCCAGGCTGGTCTCGAACTCCTGACCTCAGGTGATGCACCCACCTTGGCCTCCCAAAGTGTTGGATTTACTGGCATGAGCCACCGCAGCCAGCCTATGAGAAACTTTTAAGAAGTATAGCCACTGCTCATTTAGTGGAAGCTACTAGACAGCTCTCTTAAAATTCTAAACATGGCAATATGATCAAACTGAAAGGTTTACTTGAACCTTTAGTAGGTACTTGAGCATAAAACAGGTGCTTCAAAAATGATTCATAATCATTGATTGGAGAGGCTAGGATAGTGCTGCAGGACCACATAAAAGACTCTGCAGGTTTACCTGGTTTTGTGGAATAGATGCATTCTTGAAAATATGCACACACAGTTTGCTTTATTCCCACATCATTTACCCTCTGTCCTGGTTTGGCTCTGATGATAGAAAAAGTCTCAGTAGCAGCTGGTTGTCTGCCAATAGGCTTCTATTAATGAGGCATCTAGGAATGTACATTGCAATAATTTCTTTCTTTTCTACTGTTGTATGTTGTTCCAAAGCTTATAAATGTGTGATACACTGAAAAAGATATGGAGTCAAACATTTAAAATCACAGTAACTTAAAAAGGTGTCAGATGAGGTTAACGGAAATTCCCTACTTTTAGATAATCCTATGGTAGTGATGGACTTGAAAGCATATTTTTGTGAAATTTTGTGGAATTGTTGACATGTCACTCCAAGAGTACTTCATGAAATAAGACGACAAAGAGGGGAAGCTTAGTCTAATGATGGAATCCCTGGGTTCTGTCCTTACTTGAGAGCCTGATTCTGGGTCTATTTCTTCCTACATGTAGTTCCCTCTGACACTACCACTCTTACCTCTTACATTCATCTAAGTAACTCCTCCTTATCCTTTAGATCTTGATTCAAGCCTTACTTCTCCAGGGAAGACTTCCTTGGCCTCCCTTAGTACAGTCTGTAAGAATATATAATTTGAAATTTGACATTTCCATTAGTTAGCAAAGACCTGTAACCCTCATGCCCATGCCCAAGATTGTAAGCTCTATGAGAGTAACAACAACTGGATCTGTTTCTTTTCACTGTTTTATTGTTTGAGCCAGAGCCTACACTCAATAAATAAGTTTTAAATGAATACACAAAAGAATTAAAGAATATTTTATCCTGGATACATTACATTCTAGTTGTGTGGCTGACTCCAACAGGTTACTTAACCTTTTTAATCTTAAATTCCTACAATTTTAAGGTGGAATAATTATTGTATGTACCTGATAGTATTGTTGGAGGATTAAAGTAAATAATTCATACAATATGCTGAGGGTATTTGGCACATAGGAAACACTGAGTACATTTTAGCTGCTGTCATGATAGTTGTGCGAATGCACTGAGTGGCCCGCGTCTCTGTACCCTGTGGCCATCCTTGACACCGGGAGTCTGCCATCGACGATTTGTTTAGGATCAGTGAGGTACAGAGAAGCACCAAGGGTATGAAAGCTGTCCCAAACTTTTTATGGTTCCAATTTGGATTCCATGAGTCTCTGAAATTGTTCATGTGATTTTTTATGTCTATGTAGTTTTCCAGAGAGATTTATAGCATTCATCAGATTTTCATAATGAAGGAAACAAAAAAATGCAAAACAAAAATTACCGTCCTATGTACTTTAGAAATGGTGTATGTTAGTGAAATTCATCCCAATCCTTTATGAGGAATTTCACTAATTCTGGAAAGGAATTTTACTACATCTGTCTTGCAGTATTATTTGGTCAAAATATTTTAATGTTTTATTAGGACTCTCTTGGTTACAAGGGACAAAAACCTAACGTAAACTAGTTTAAATAAAAAAAGGGAATTTTATTGGCTCCAATACGTAGTAATTTGAAGGATGGTTGTTCAGATGGATCCAGAGGTTGAAAGAGTGTCAGAATTTATTCTATTTCTCATCCCTTTTTCCTTCATCTTTCTGCCTCATTCTATTCTGGGTATAATTTTCCTTTACAGACCTGGAGAAGGTGGTTTTTTGAAGTTAAGGTTTACCTTGTTTCATTTTAGCAATGAGAGAAAAAGGAAAGAGTTGTTGAGAAGAAGGAAGAGGAGGAGGAAGAGGGCGGGGACTCATGTACTTAGTCAAGTAATTGTGTTTATGTAATTCGGAAAATTTAAAAGAGCATAAAAGCTCTACTTTTTAATAAGTTCTGTAAGAAGTTCTGAAAGATGACAAACTTTTAAGAACTATAGCCACTGCTAGCTTAGTGGAAACTACTACACAGCTCTGAAATTCTAAACATGGCATTGTTATCAAACTGAAATTTTAGTTGAACTTTAAGTATGTTTTTGAGCATAAAACAGGTGCTCAAGATGGGGAAGGGATGAGGGGTCAGGGAAGGAGAGGGGAGAAGAAAGAAAGGGAACGGGAGAGGAAGGAGGGGTTGCTTTTGACTCCTAGAATCTCAAATATGATAGGCTTGTTTTGCATAAAGTTCTTTCTCACAGCAATTGTTGGGCCCAGGGGGATGGAGTACTTGGCCCCATGTTTTCACCCCTAGGTCAGTGAACTCTTAGCAAAAGAAGAGAAATGGGAATGCTTTCTGGATAGACAAAACTATGCTATGATGTACCATGAAAACTAACAGATTTTATATTAACCTTTCATAATTGATATTTCAAAGTCATCAATAAAGAAAACTAACTTTCTTTTGTATTTGAAACTTGCACAGGTTAAAATTGCTTATGTGAACTTTGTTAATCACTGTTACGTTGACACTGAAGTGGAAATGAAAGAAATCTATACAAGTAACCACATTTGGAAATTATTTGAGAACTTCTTGGTGGATATGGCAAGGGTAAGTTAGATTTTGACCACTGAAGGATGTCAATAGATATTTTGACCCAATAGTATTAACCATCTGGATGAAGACTTGCAGTTAAATTCACTACCTTTTGATTTAATGCATTCATTCATTAAGTTGTGAATAAATTTCAGAAGGTCGTGAATGAGATTTAATGAGTTAATATATACACAGAATGCTTAGTACATTGTAGATAGCAGGAGGTAAAGTGTTCATTTTCACCTTTATGAGTGACTGTATTTGTCTGTTATTAAATGGAATCTTAGTGGCCTTCTTATATTGGTTAGAGAAGATATTTGGCAGAGGTCAATTTGCATTTAATCTCTTATTCTAAGTGCAATTACAAAGCACAGATCAAGAGACCTGAAGAGGTCTTGACTACTGCTTTCAGGCAGATAGGTACTTGACCAGCCAACTCAGGACTTAGCCTTGCTCACTGTTGACAATTCAAAATCTTCTTTGGAAGTGTACTCCAGTAATTTAATCATCTGGCATTTTCACTCATGTCCACCAAATTATATTCTGCTTGTTGCTGTTTGTTTTGTTGGGGGCTGTTGGGGAGGACATGTGGAGCTGGTTGGCATTTTCTAGATACTGCCTGGCATATGTTTTTGCTCTGTTAATATTGAGTAAATGAATGAATGAAGAAATATAAGAAAGAAGGAATCTCTTTGATGGACAACATAATTTTCTTTAGCACATCTTAGCCTTTTTTAATGCATACTGAATTATCATAACAGCCAGGGTCTAAAAAAAATCTCTGATTTTCCCGTTAAAGAAGTTATGGGACTTGATGTTCAAATAAGGTTTTACTAAAGAAAACAGTGTATAGATAACTCCTTAGACCTATTATGAATGATGGTGGCCAGACTCAGCACCTTTGGCCTTCCAACATTCCTGAGCGCTGGTAGCTTTGTATAGGCCTTATATCGATGTATTTGGAGGAGAAAGATAGTGAAGTCCATATTTTCATTGTATTAATTACAAGAACTGATGCTGTTATCTATTAGCTCACTGCCTCTCTATACCTTTTTCTGAAAGGAGGGATGACAAGGTACATCCCTCCTTTCACTGCCTGTAGACTCAGACATGTGAGAGCACCCTTGGATAATACAGTGAATCACGTGTTATTCCAGACCATGGACTCTTTTTATTTAGCCAAGGTTTCCAAGTGAAATGTGCTTAGTTTACTTTTGGTGTGGTGCAGTGTGGTGAGTGAGGTAGTTCTTGTTTTACTTCATTTCCATACAGCTAAAAACCGCTTATTGCCTATCTCAGGTAAATATGCACCTGTAGAGAAATCCACCTGTTTTATGCAGCATTTAACGTAGTACTCATATATGTCCCCATTGACCTTGTGAAAACCTTGATTCTGACCAGCTGTAGTATCTCCAGAGACCTTGAAGTAATGAGTGACTTCCATGCCAATGACTGAGCTTTAAAACTGCACGTGCAGGAGAATATTAAAGAGATTATAGACTGATTTGCAGAGTTGCACAGTGCTACTGACTAAAGATAAGCTTGAAACAGATCAAGGTCACATTGTAGGCAGCATGAGCTATAAGCCTGAAAGGATTTTTATTTTTTAAACCAAAGAAAGCCAATGATAACTTCCATTGATAATGCTACCTGGGAAATACTGTTTTCACTGATATATGTGCCAGGCAAAGGTGTACAGATTTACATTCTTTTTTTGGAAAAAAAAAAAAAAAAAAACATGTAGCAACAATTTTAACTATTGCTTAATTAGATAATTAATGTTATTATATTAAAGCTCTAGGGGAATTTCAGTATCTTCTTGATCTATTTATTCTTTATGTCTAACCACAATAACTTAGCTGTACTGCAAAAGGGTTTTTAAAAATATTTCCCTCTTGTTTATATTTTAAAACAGCAGCTCTCTAATCCCTTCACCAGGGTTGACAGGAATCACCTTGCCTTTTTCAGGGAAGGAAATAGAAACCTGACTTTTTCATGTCTGGGATTTTTCTCTCTCCCCATGAAGAAAGATCAGAGTCACCACAAACTTTCAAATTCAAGTTATAAAACTAAGTGTGGTTAAATGAGTAGAATGTGGCCTTCTAGGTAAATTTTCAGTTCAGTTGGGCAGTTTTTAAGCTTTAGTGAGCATCAGGCTTAGCTGGAGGGCTTTGTAAAATACAGATCGCTGGGCCTTGTCCCGAGTTTCTGATTTCCATACATGAGAGACTTTGCATTTTTAACAAATTCCTAGATGATGCTGCAGATGCTGGTCTAGGGACCACACTTTGAGAATCGCTGTAGTAGATAGAGCCTGGTAGCTAAGAGTAGGAATTTCAAAGGATTTAGCCAGACCAGAGTTCAAGTCTAGACTCTGCCTCTCAGTAGCTCAGTTTTATCTTGGGCAAAGTACTTAACCCCTCTGGGCCCTGAGTTTCCTGATTTATAAAATGAATACAATAAGTTCACATTCCCCGTAGGATTAGTGGGAGAATCTAATGAGATAATGTGTATAAAATTCTTAACACGTATTAGCATCAGTAAGAGAGTTGGTAACATGATCCATATCATTGTATCCAGAGGACCATTCAGCATAGGCAAAAACTGGAAACTATGTCCATAAAGCTGGACATCCCCAACGGTAGTTGACATAAATAGCCACGTATAAGATAAACCAATTCAGGTGTTCCAACAAAGTTATGAAATCCTGGAAGAACTGATTTATATCCACGAGAAATGATGAAGGTAATCTGGAGGAAAGGAATTTGGTAAGTTGAACCTAAAGAATCATAGCATCTTAGGGTTGGATGTAGTAGTCAAATTTATACCCAGTTCATAGTCTTTGGCACTTACTTAAATATCTGATTAACAATAATCTTACTACTTTTTTCTTTTCTTTTAATTTTGTGGATAAATACTAGCTATATATATTTATGAGGTACAGGAGATATCTTGATATTGCCATATAATGTGTAATGAACACATCAAGGTAAATGGGATGTCCATCACCTGAAGCATTTCTCCTTTCTTTATGTTACAAATAATCCAATTATATTTCTTTAGTTATTTAAAAATGTACAAGAAATTATTCTTGACTGTAGTCACTCTGTTGTGCTATCAAATATTAGATTTTATTCATTCTTTTCAACTATATATTTGTACCCATTAAGCATCTCCACTTTTCCTCTGCTCCACTACCCTTCCTAGCCTCTGGTAACCATCCTTTTATTCTCTATCTCCATGAATTTAATTGTTGCAATTTTTTAGTGCCCACAAATAAGTGAGAACATGCAAAATTTGTCTTTGTGTGCCCAGCTTATTTCACTTAACATAATGACCTCCAGTTCCATCCATGTTGTTGCAGATGACTGGATCTCATTCTTTTTTAATGGCTGAATAGTACTCCACTGTGTGTATGTACCACATTTTCTTTATCCATTCATCTGTTGATGGGCACTTAGGTTGCTTCCAAATTTTGGCTGTTGTGAGCCGTGCTGCAACAAACACGGGAGTGCAGATATCTCTTCAATGTACAATTTCCTTTCTTTCGGGAATATATCCAGAAGTGAGATTGTTGGATCATATGGTGGCTCTATTTTTAGATTTTTTTTTTTTTTTTTTTTTTTTTTTTTTGAGATGGAGTCTGGTTCTGTCACCCAGGCTGGAGTACAGTGGTGTGATCTCAGCTCTCTGCAACCTCCACCTCCAGGGTTCAACCATCTCCTACCTTAGCCTCACAAGTAGCTGGGACTACAGGCATGCACCACCATGCCTGGCTAATTTTTGTGTGTTTTTTAATAGAGATGGGGTTTCACCATGTTGGCCAGGCTGGTCTTGAACTCCTGACCTCAAGTGATCCACCCATCTTGACCTCCCAAAGTGCTGGGATTACAGGTGTGAGCCTCTGCGCCCGGCTAGTTTTAGTTTTTTGAGGAACCTCCAAAATGTTCTCCCTAGTGATTATACAAATTTACATTCCCACCAGTGGTGTACGAAGGTTTCCATTTCTCNTTTTTTTTTTTTTTTTTTTTTTTTTGAGATGGAGTCTGGTTCTGTCACCCAGGCTGGAGTACAGTGGTGTGATCTCAGCTCTCTGCAACCTCCACCTCCAGGGTTCAACCATCTCCTACCTTAGCCTCACAAGTAGCTGGGACTACAGGCATGCACCACCATGCCTGGCTAATTTTGTGTGTTTTTTAATAGAGATGGGGTTTCACCATGTTGGCCAGGCTGGTCTTGAACTCCTGACCTCAAGTGATCCACCCATCTTGACCTCCCAAAGTGCTGGGATTACAGGTGTGAGCCTCTGCGCCCGGCTAGTTTTAGTTTTTTGAGGAACCTCCAAAATGTTCTCCCTAGTGATTATACAAATTTACATTCCCACCAGTGGTGTACGAAGGTTTCCATTTCTCCACGTGCTTTTCAGCATTTGTTATTGCCTCTCTTTTGGATAAAAGCCACTGTAACTGGGGTGAGATGATATCTCATTGTAGTTTCGATTTGTATTTCTCTTGTGATCAGTGATGTTGAGCACCTTTTCATATACCTGTTTGCCATTTGTATGTCATCTTTTGAGAAATGTCTATTCAGATCTTTGCCCATTTTTAAATCGGATTATTCTATTTTTTTCCTATAGAGTTGTTTGAGCTCCTAATACATTCTGGTTATTAATCCCTTGTCAGATGGATAGTTTGCAAATGTTTTCTCCCATTCTGTGGATTATCTCTTCACTTTGTTGATTGTTTCCTTTGCTGCACAAAAGGCTTTTTCTTTTCTTTTTTTCTTTCTTTCTTTCTTTTTTTTTTTTTTTGGAGATGGAGTCTCACTCGCCCAGGCTGGAGTGCAGTAGTGCTACCTCAGGTCACTGCAACACCTGCCTCCTGGGTTCCAGTGATTCTCCTGCCTCAGCCTCCCGAGTAGCTGGGACTACAGGCACCCGCCACCACGCCCAGCTAATTTTTGTATTTTTAGTAGAGATGGGGCTTTACCATGTTGGCCAGGCTGGTCTCAAACTTCTGACCTCAAGTGATCGGCCCACCTCGGCCTCCCAAAGTGCTGGGATTACAGGTGTGAGCCACTGTGCCTGACCTGAAGCCTTTTAACTTAATGTCATCCCATTTGTCCATTTTTGCTTTGGTTGCCTGTGCTTGTTGGGTGTTACTCTAGAAATTTTTGCCCAGACCAATGTCCTGGACAGGTTTCCTGATGTTTTCTTGTAGTAGTTTCAAGGTTTGAGATCTTAGATTTAAGTCTTTAATCCATTTGGATTTGATTTTTGTATATCATGAGAGATAGGGATATAGTTTCATTTCTTCTGCTTATGGATATTTGGTTTTCCTAGCACTATTTATTGAAGGACTGTCTTTTTCCCAGTGTATGTTTTTGGCACCTTTGTGGAAAATGAGTTCATTGTAGGTGTGTGGATTTGTTTATGAGTCCTCTTTTCTGTTCTTTTGGTGTATGTGTGTTTTTATGCCAGAACCATGCTGTCAAATTTTTCCATATTACAAATTTTACCTAGTTATTTTTTCTCCAGCAACACAAAATAATTAAGTTAAAGATGTGTTTACTATAAACACCTCCTCACTATTCTTGCTAGTGACCTATTTTGAAACGACAAAATTATATAACTTGAAGAAAATGAAGATCATCTTAGTCGGTCTCATAATTTTGCCTGTGGCTTCTGCAGAGAGAATTTTCTGGTTGACTCTCCTAGCTAGTTATAGAGTGGGAGGGCTGCTGTAGCATCATCCAGTGCTTTTCCCCAACAGCTGGTCAAGTATTTTATGATAGCCTTCATATCTCCCATCATTTTCTCCATTTCTTTCAGTGATTCCTCTTCTGATACAGTTTCTGGGATTCTAGTTTCAACATACTTTTGAGATCCCTCTAGTTTCTGTGTTTTGTTGAAAGGTATGACATTCAGGATGGAACCCAGTACTTCAGGCAGCAGATGACTCAGCACAGTTTAGTAGACATTTGGAGAAATATATATATATGTATGTGTGTGTATATATATATATATAT
>NW_016828382.1:2270973-2296026 GCF_001698545.2 Rhinopithecus bieti | reverse complement strand
CATGGATGTCCCACACTGTCCCTCAGTTGCATACTTCCAGCTTTTCTTTTTTCATGTGAGAAAGAGTAAAATTCTATTCCTTCTCACTCCCTTAGCCTATACTTCATTTTTATTTTTATTTTTTTGAGACAGAGTTTCACTGTTTCACCCAGGCTGGAGTGCAGTGGGGTGATCTCAGCTCACTGCAACCTCTGTCTTCCAGTTTCAAGTGATTCTCCTGCCTCAGCCTCCTGAGTAGCTGGGATTATAGGCTCCCACCACCACGCCCGACTAATTTTTCTGTTTTTAGTAGAGACGGGGTTTCACCATGTTGGCCAGGCTGGTCTCGAGCTCCTGACCTCGTGATCTGCCCGCCTTAGCCTCCCAAAGTGCTGGGATTCCATATGTGAGCCACTGCGCCTGACCTGACAATATTTTTTAAAATGCAGATGAAATAGTAATGAAATTACTAATAATAATGAAATTGGCACTCATACCACCTTCCACCATTCTTCTCTTGTTTTTCTGGAGTCAGCACTACCAGCGTCTTTTTGTCTGTCCTTGAGTACGGCTGTCTAAAGTCGCCTTTTTTAGTATTTTTCATTTTCCTATTGGCATTTCTTTGTCTCTTATCTTGTTAAGACCCATACAAGAAAATCTTTCCCAAAAGATTATTTTTAATAAACTGGTGCTAGATTGTTTCACATTCTCATTCCATTCTAATATCCTGACAGAGACAGTATCCATGTCCTGTAAGCACACCAGATCTAGGCAGGCAGCAATGCTATTAGACCCACGGAAAGTTGTTACACTGTCTTTCAGAGCATTTAATGACAGCCCACTTTGATCTATGTTCCAGTGCAGCTAAAACTGGTGTTTGTAGCGCAGAAAAGCTTTTCTTTGGCTTTATAACTGATTGTTGTTGATAGTCAGGGGATTTGAGTCATTATTAGAAGGCACATAAAGAGGGTAGACTATGATCAATGTTAGCCTCAGACTATATTTTTTTCTTTGAAGATGTTTCCAATTTTGCTATCAATGTCAGGATCCTATAAGGACCAACAGTACTCTAAGTGACATACTGGCAGAATGAAATTAGACCAAGAAATAATTTAGGAGGCTCACCTAACTCTCTGTCATGTCGGTACCCCATTAGTCACTGGTTAACAAGACAAACTTGTGTATTTCACTTTCAGGTAGATAACTTGAGCCATTTTTTTGATATCATTGGTTTATTTATTCTACATCTTTAATTGTTAACAACTCTTATATTGAGTCAAGTTTTAACTTACATTAAGTCAATTTAAAAAAATAATTTTCTTGAATTTCTTAAGTCGAATGAGCTATTAAAAAATCTCATTTGAAAGGGCTCATTTTATATGGTCTTCTAACTAACATTTCAGGGAAGTGAAGAAGTATATTCTATAACTTGCGTAAGGCTTATACAAGGCTTCTTCCCTTGGACCCCAGGATGTCAATTCCATTCTATTTGCCACCCACCACACTGTCCACTCCTCAGTCTCTTGTCTGTTTTCTCTGCATCTTCCCAACTTCTAAATATTGGAGTGTGCCAGACTCAGGCTTTGGAACGGGTCCCTTCTCTGTCTATAGTCACTGTTTGCTAATCTCATTTACTCACAACTTTCTATGCTTCTCCTGATGTCTAGTTTCACATATTTAACTGTCTACATGACACCTCCACTTGGCTGTCTAACCTCAAACTCTTTATTCATTCCCATGCCCCACTCTAAAATAATCCCTTTTCAAGACTGTGGCATCTCTATAAATGGCAATTCTATTACTCACTGTAGGCATTCAGGCAAACCATTTTGGTGCCATCTGTAAATCTTATATTCTTCTACCCAAAATCCAGTCCTTCCACAAATTCTGCCAGTTCTAATCATAAAATATTGCAAATTTGACTACTCCTGAACACTCCCATCACAACTACCCTACCCCAAGGCACCATTCTCTCTCATTTGGATGATTGCAATAGCTTCATAACCTGTTTCCAAGCTTCTGCTCTTGTCCCTCTCTCCATCTATCCTTTATCTAGCAGCCATCATGATTGAAGGAAAAGGAAGAGGAGGTGGAGGAGATAGAGGAGAAGGGGGTGAAGGGGAAAGAGAGGGAGAAGAAGGAGAGGATGATTGTCACTCCCCTGCTCAGATTCCTCCAGTGGCTTCCTGTCTTGCTCAGAGTAAAACCCCTGTGTGACTTAGCCTGCATCCTATGACCACCCTTCTTCCCCTTGTCCTCTTATTCTCCCCCTAGCTAGCTCTCTGTTCCATCCTGTGGTCTCCTTGCTGCTCCTCAGGTATGCCGAATGCCTTCCTATCTCAGCAACTGTACATTTCCCTGGGATGCTGGACTCCCCAGTATCTGCATAACTTCTTCCTTGTCTCTTAGGTTCTTCCTTCAAAGTCACTCCTTCAGAGAGGGCTTTGCCAACCACCCTATATAAAGTAACTGCCTCTTTTCTCTATCCTCCATACACTTGCTTCATTTTTCTCCATAGAACTTAATACCACCTGACACTTACATATATATATATTTATTTGTATTTGTTTCGGTAGAAACAAATGAAAGACAGGAATTTTATCTGTGTTCACTGCTGCATACCTGACCTAGAACAATGTCTCACACATACTAGATACTCAATAAATATTTGTGAAATAAATAAATAAATGTCATATGAAGCTAAAAATATTTAAAAAGTGGATTTGAAAACAAAGAAAATGTGGTCTGAGCATAGAATTAAGTAGGCAAATCAATGAAATGAAATGAATAGCCAGAAATAGCCTTTTACATATATATTAATATACAATAAATTATTACCTATTAGTGGAAAGGGATTGGATGTTTCTAGGGATTGGTGAACTTTTTCTGTAAACAGTAAAATAGTAAATATTTCAACTTTGTAGACTACTGTTGCCACTATTATGACAATTACTATAGAGAAAGGAGTCCCAGGCAGTACAAACATGAATGGATCTGGCTAAATTTGATGCATACGCTGTTTGCCCACCCTTGGATTATTAGTAATAGAAACTCCATTAGAATAGTGGTTTTTATATATTTTGTTTACTGATGGATCTCAAGTATGTAGAATATTCTTGGCATGGAATGGACACTCAATAAAATTGTTAACTTGAAGTAAAATGACTGTTGATGACACTAGCTATTTAGGGTCAAATGAACTCACATAATAGCAATAATTGAAATGGATTTCATAGCTAAATAGAAAAAAACCTGAACCAGTAAAAATGGATGGAAATGTAGATAATACTTGTCTGTCTGTCTTTAGATGAAAGCAATAGATGAAATTAGCTAAGGAAAATCATAGCCATTTCATTGTTTGAAAATTTAACACTTAAGTACATAAAAACACCATAAATAAAAATTAAAAATATCCTCACACTTGTAAACCCAGTGTTTTGGGAGGCGCAGTTCAGGGATTGCTTAAGGTCAGAAGCTCGAGACTCAGCTTGGGTAATATAGAGGGAGCCTGTCTCTACAAAAAAAAAAATAAGCTAGGCATGGTGGTATATGCCTGTAGTCCCAGCTACTAGGGAGGCTGAGGGGAGAGGATCCCCTGAGTCCAGGAGTTTGAGGCTATAGTGAGCTGAGATCATGCCCCTGCACTCCAGCCTGGGCAACAGAGCAAGACCCTGTCTCTAAAAATAAATGAATAAATAAAGTAAAACACATCAAAATGTAAATAGCTATGATACAGTTTTAAAAAGGGTAATAACCATCACATGAAGAACTTACATATATTTATACGAAAAAGTCTTAACAATTTAATAGAAAATGAGAAAACAAAGCATTCATGATTTATAGAACAGGAAATACAAGTAGTTAATAAACCTCTGAAAAAATGTTCAAATATTAATAACTTTTAAAACAACACAAAAAAGAAATAAGATCCAAATTTCTTTTTTTTATTATTATTATGCTTTATGTTCTAGGGTATATGTGCACAATTTCAACCATCTAAGTTGCAAGCTTGGAAAGAGCATATTAAATGTTGGTGATGGTTCAGGGTATGTATTTGCATACCCTGCTGATGAGAGTATAGTTTCATGCAGCCTTTGTAAAAAGCATTTAGAAAAACCCTTCATACTTTTCTAATATGTCAAGTAATTTACCCTCCAAAAATCTGTCCTTGGGAAATAATTAGAAATGCTATAAAGGGTCGGGGGCAGTGGCTCAGACCTGTAATCCCAGTACTTTGGGAGGCTGAGGCAGCCGGATTGCTTGAGCCCAGGAGCTTGAGACCAGCCTGGACAACATGGTGAAACCCCCTCTCTACGAAGCAAATACAAAAATTAGCCGGGTATTGTGGCATGTGCCTGTAGTCCCAGCTACTTGGAAAGCTGAGATAGGAGGATCCCTTGAATCTGGGAGGCAGAGGTTGCAGTGGGCCGACTGCATCACTGCACTCCAACCTGGGAGACGGAGTGAGACTCTGTCTCAAAAAAACAAAAACAAAAACAAATGCTACAAAGGATTTATGGTCAAAGAAGTTCAACATACTTTTATGATAATATACAGTAGGAAATAGCTTAAATATTTAATATTTGAGAAATGGTTAAGTAAGTCATATATCTATATGGTGGATGTTAGAGTCACTGAGATTATTTTTTAAGAATTTTTAATAATGTGAGAAATACTTAAGCATGAAGTATAAAAGGGAAGATGTGAAACAGATAATCTAGAATGATTTCAATTATGTAAAATATAATTGGCAGACCAAAAAGATTAGAAGAAAAAATTCCAACATGTTAATCATAGTCTTATCTGAATTATAGGATTAAAGATAATTTTCATTTTTCCATTTTATAGTTTCTGTATTTTCGGAGTTCCTACAATTAGTATGTATTGCTATTATGAAAATGTTGTCTGTTTAAAAAAAAGAATTTAGAATTCTAAGAAAGCCAATTGAGTGTATGAGCTGATGATTCACATAAAAAGGAGATATAGAAAGCAAATGCTTGGAAAAGCTTTGACCTCACAAGTAACGGAATGCAAATTAAAATAAATATGAGATATCCCCTCAGATATTTAGAGGAACACTTTTACTGTCTATGTAAAATACTGAAGTGATCTTAGGAGTTGTATTCCTCATGATCAAAAGTATGCAACTGGCTCTAGAGCTGCCCTGCCCTGTAAGGTAGCCGCTTGCCAACTGTGGCTATTTAAATGTAAATTTTAATTCAGATAAATAAAATGTAGAAATTCAGTTCCTCAGTTACACTAGCCACATTTCAAATGTTCAGTATGCACCTGTGTCTACTGGCTACCATACTGGACATCACAGATATAGACGATTTCCATCATTATAGGAAGTTCTGTAGGACAGTGCTGCTCAACATATGGTAACTTATTTACCATAGACGATCATCCTTGGAAGGGTGGCAGTCACTTTTAGAGCAGAAGAGAGGAAGGACATCATATATGCAAGGGGAGAAGTTCAGACACAATTGTATCTAGAATTTCACTTAATATCTGCTTGTTCGACAAATAATTTTAGAATATCTGTTATGTGCTGAAGTGCTGCATGTCCAGTGGTGAGCAAGACAGGCTTGTTCCTGGTGTCCAGGAGCATATATCCTAATGGCAGAGACAACTTTTTACTTGCTCTTCCCACAGAAATGTTGATGGCTGCTTTCAACTTCAGTTCTTTGTGAAATGTTGCCTTATATAGGGATACCAACCAAGCTGTTTAAATAAACAGGGATCCTTGACCATCCCCACCTTGCCTACTGCATTCCCTGTACCACTTGCCCTGCTTTATTTTTCTCTAGTCTGTTATTTTCTTTATTTTTACTACTTAGCATGTTATATATTTATTACTTTGTCTATTGTGTGTCTCTCTTGATTGGGAAAAAGAGTCTAATAGAGTAGGGGTGTTGTTTTGTTTAATTCATTGTTCTAACTTCTAGTCCAATATGTAGCTTCAGTTTAATAATTTGTGTCCTTATGTGATAGGCCATTAAATCTGACAAATATATAGTAAAATTCATCTGGAAG
Source organism: Rhinopithecus bieti (assembly GCF_001698545.2). Taxonomy (NCBI): domain Eukaryota; kingdom Metazoa; phylum Chordata; class Mammalia; order Primates; family Cercopithecidae; genus Rhinopithecus; species Rhinopithecus bieti. Next base: position 2,290,011 of record NW_016828382.1, on the reverse strand, counting down.
TAGAAGAAGACAAATATTTCGAAATACGGAATTTTTTTTCCTTGGAAAAGACAATGATGGTCGACTTGGTTGTTTCAGGTTGTGAAATATATTACAGATTGGGAATCATTTCATTCTGTGGAGTTAGGTTAAAATAGTTTTTAAAAATCCGTGGAGTGTATTAGAGATTTGGGGAAAGATTTAGGTAGTCAGTAGTGACACACTATAAGACAAACCTCAAGTAACCTAGGAATGAAGCAGGAATTAATATTTAATTAATGTTTTGAGGACAATTGAATATCCAGATGGAGAAAAAATAATCAATTCATGAATTAGGTCACCTACAGCAGCAAATTGCAGATATTTTAAAGAGTTGAAAACTAGAATAAAATGTATATACTATTCTTTTCTTTTAAGAGGGAGTTTTTTCTTCTTTATATTAAATATTAATAAATAGTAATGAACAAAATAAATAACAGTGCCTGGATATTGAAAAGTAGTTTACACAATGAAATATAATGAAATATTCTAAATGGAATACAAAATTACGTATGAAATGACTACTGAAAAGAGCTCATAAAAATATGTTACTCATACTAAATGTACAGTCATTAGGTTTTGGGAAAATGGTTTACAGGGCTTGAATTGTTTGTGTATGACAGAAGATAGGAATGAAATGATTCCACGAAAAGTGGCCAACCTTGTTAACAGCGAGGGAAATAAAAAATAACTTTTATGTATAATTAAATTGATAAAAACAATTATAATTTACTGGTGTAGCAGTCAGTTATAGTAGGAAACACATGGCACAATTCAAGAAACAAGGGCAGATTTAACAAGAAGGGATAGGAGAGTACTGAGGGATTTTACCACCTCTAGATCCTGAAGGTACATGGAGCAGGCACTATTACTAGATCCTGAGGAAAGCTTGGAGATGTGGAGGAAGGGCTTCAGTAGCAGCTGTATCCAGAACACAGAAGCCCCTACAAGGAGAGGGAGATGGGGATGGAGGCAGAGGTAGAGTAGGTGCCTGACTTTTTTCTCTTCCACTTTATAATCTCCTGCAGGAGCCTCATATTAGATGAATACAACCAGAGCCCCAAAGCAAAAGCTATTTGGTGGTGATAAGGGAACATCCTGTGTATCTGTGGATAGTTCGCTGACAGTATTGTAAATTTATTATTTTAGAGGATCAGCCCAGCAAGCAGTATAAAGCTGTCTACATACCCTCATCTGTTGATTCCTCTTTTGGTGAAATATGCCAAAAAAATCTGAAAGTAAATACAGTAATTTTGCACAATTCTTTATAATAGCCAAAAAAAAAAAAAAAAAAATCACATCATAAAAGATGAGCAAGAAGGAAATAACTAAGAAGATAAGAAAATGATTTGTAATATTGCTAATGTGTACCTCAACTCATTCCAAAAATGGATTAAAGCATGATGGTGCATTAGAATGATGGAATAAATATAGCCTTTTAAAATAAGTATTTAGATAATGGCAGTACATGAAAGTGTTTTATAGGAAAGAATGTTATGTGAATAATATGTGCAAATGGATTAAAACTTTTAAACTGTATGTATTATACATAAAAATATAATTTGATATGATGTAATTTTATTTGAGCCATGTCCAATCTTTATTTTAAAGAGAAAATAAATAAAATAAAAGGAAATAAAGAGATGTTCATATGTATGAGGTTCTTTTTACTGAAAAATTTTAAAAGATTTTCATAAGTGCTTCCTACATTTCTTGGCTGTCCATGATATTATAAGATGCAAGGTGAAATGTTGTCATTCATAGGGGACAGAAAAAACTCTTGAAAAATTATTTGAATTTCTTGTTTAAATGAACTGAGTAATAGGTTCCACATAGCTTTGTAAAACACAGACTTTTCGTAACCCAGGATTTTGAAGAAAGTCTTGATCCAGAAATAGATTATTTTATTAATCCACTGACTAAAAGCAAATTTCTGGGTGGTTTTTTGGCAAGTGTCCAGTTGCAGAAAATGCGGTGTGGTATATTCTAATGACTCCAGAGAGCCCCACGTAATTCCTTGAAATGTTACTGAATGAGGGAGGTCTTTTGTTTTGGTTGTGATGGAATTGGTCTGCTACGTCTTCAACTTTATTATATTTTTAAACTATGTGTCAGAAAGTTTCACTGTAAAGCGAGTGTTAGGAAGATGCTAAAAGAAGTAAATCCTAATTCTTATCCATCATAGGAAGATCAATTTTATATTAGATCTGGGACCATGTAAATTAAATTAAATTTTAATCCTAGGTTAGATGTTCCAGGAATATAGCCCAATCTAAAGTTAACCTAAAACAAAATAAGAGTCCTTTATCCCTCTTTCATTTAAAAATTTACTAAATTATTCATTCATTTCACAAACATTTGTTGAACATCTTGTGTGTGCCAGGCACTAAGTTATATGCTGGAACAATAACTAGAAGGTTACATAACTCGATGTAATTTATTTCCGTTAATGACACTGTGCCTACAATTACCCTATGAAATTAGATACACTAAAAATCTTTAAAAACAAAGTCAGGTGGGGTCAATTAATAGATGAGGAAAAAGCAAACTGCTCAGATGGGAAGTGACTTCGACTCAAAATAAACCCTGTTCTCTTTCTCCCACCTCCACTTGGCAAATGCTGGCATTAGTGTTCCCAGATCCCAAAACAAAAGCCCCGGGACACATGGTTTGAGAAGGGAAATTTTCTGTTTTATGAATTTGTGTGAAAGCTTTTAAACAATATCAGATTAAGTGACATTGACTTATTCTTTTGGTTAAGCAACTTATTGAAAATTTTAAAATTACATAAAATTTGGATGGTCTAAGAACGTCTGGAACATCTGGCCCCCATATTACCCACCACAATTTTGTGAAAATTTAAACTTTCTTTCTCTGCTGCAGTTTTTCAGTCTTTTCTCACATTCTCTGCCCACCACTCCCACTTCTTTTCTTTTATCTCTATGTTTTTCTGTCTTTTCACCAGCCAACTTTTTTTCGTGTGTTTTTAATTAGATAGCTTAGCTTTTGCAATTTGATCATGCTGACATTGAAATTTACAGCAAAATGCAAAATGACCAATTACTGCCTCTTTTCATCAGATGTAAAGATCAGAGCAGGAACCAGGACTGCTCTTTTCTGGTCTTTCTCCAGCTTCAGCATTGTCTCTTTGGCTGAGTCCACTCTGAAATGCATGCAAACCTATACTTCCATGCTTCTCAGATAATCCATGGATAAAAACGTCGAAATTATTGGGAGGGTTTAGATTTATCTTCTCCTACCTATCTGTTTTCCTCTCCACATGCTTTCTGTGTTTGTGTCCTCCAATTTGAGTGAGGGTTAGAAGTGAAAATGTCTGGAATTACTACCATTAATCACCTTTCTTATACTTAGAATGACTGTTTCATCTTTGGTCACCTTACATTGAGTGGAAAAGTGTTCTCCAGCAAAGCCAAACTTGGAGGCTGAGGGAGAGGTTGGTGTGCAAGAGAAGGGAGAAGCAAATTAGGAAGAAGAGGCTGGGCGTCTGTGAAAGAATTCTGTTTTCAAGGCTGAAATGAAGGCTAACTTGATGGAGAAGCTACTGAAGAATGATACCATTTTCATGATTTCAGGCTGAAATGCTTCTCTTCTAAGCAACTTTAAAAAACAGAAGAAATGTTATTGACAACTATTTCAGGACAACTTTTAGGTGGTTCCAATACTGAGTTGTAGTTTAAAAATATGATAAAACACACTGAGTTGTTTTGTTTTTCTCTCCAGGTTTGCAACACAACTACAGACAGGAAACATGCAGACATCTTTTTGGAAAAGTGTGTTACTGAGTCAATAATGAATATTGTGAGCGGCTTCTTTAATTCTCCCTTTTCAGACAATAGTACCAGCCTCCAGGTAAGTCAAACAATTGCAAAGCATTCTGTTGCAAAGCGTTTCTCTTATTTGAGTAGGGGAAATTTTTTCTGCTCAGGAAGTTATTTCCTACACTTGAGATGTTTATTCTTCTCTTATATTATTTACTATTATGCCTTTTTCTGAGTTTACCGAACTTTATTTTAAACAAAGAGACCTCATCTTTAAATTGAATTATTTTTCCTCTTTCTCTAAGCAGACTAAGAGCTTTCATATCTGTATGTTGATTGTTTGCCAAGTGTTGAAATAACTGCACAGTTAATTCTTTAAATGATAGACATTTTGCCTCTGAAGTTATACTTATCCTAATAGAATTAACAAAGGTTTATATAATAAAACTTTTAATCCGAGTATTTATAATACTAAAAATTTAATCAATTAAACATCCTTAAAAGGAGGAAAAGCTAAATAAATTATTATATATCTGTAGGATGGTCTATTATATAACAATTAAAAATCATGTTTTAAAGGAAAAATTGATGACCAAGGAAATAAACATGAAGTAATATTAGGCCACTGGATTCCATTATAATATCATCCAAATTTGTTTGTGTAAAGAATATATAAACATACATGCATCAAAAAACTCAGAGAGTAAATGTCTTCAAATATTGATACTGTATCTCTGTGTTGTAGGATTCTTGATGATTTACATTTCTGTGGTCCACAAATATTCTACAGTGATTGTGTATTACTCTTCTAAAAAATCATTTCAATTATACTTTCTTTAGGGAAAAATTTTAAACCATTAGATAGAACCACAGGAAATTGTTTCTGTAGTTCAAAATGGTTGTCTCCTCTACTTGCCTATCATATGAAACCAAAACAAACCAACCAACCCAGAAACACCTGCTTATTTGCACATGGGAATAAACCATGGATTATAAAAAATATTCATGTCATTGGCTTCAGGAAATGGCATATTTTTCTGGTTTAGAATATAATTAAAATGAAAATAATCCATTTTCTATAGTGTGTAGCATGTTGCCTCTCATGAAGAGAGTACCTAATGAATGTTTGATGAATGAGATATTTATTAGCTAGCACTGAAACTTGAAAGAGTGTATTTTATGTTATTTTGGTGAACATTGCTGATAATGCATAGACACTACATCAGGGCTGTTAATGGTTTAGCATCTCTTTTTGCCTACCTTCTTTCTGGTTTTAGACACATCAGCCAGTTTTTATTCAGCTACTGCAATCTGCCTTCAGAATTTACAATTGCACCTGGCCAAACCCGGCACAGAAAGCCTCGGTAGAATCCTGTATCAGAACTTTAGCTGAAGTGGGTAAGTCATGGTTTGAGTTTTATTTATTTTACATTTCTGTTAGAAATTAGGTTTTGGCTAATGGGCACCACAAGCAGCTTCTCAATTTACAACTTAATAAGAAAACAGGTATGTTTTCTGTGAAATTGAAGAGCAGCCATCAGCAAATGATTCCGAATGTTGCATATACTTTTTGGGAGGAGGACATAATCATTCTATTAAAAATCTTAAATTTAATATTATTGCATATGGAACTTTAATATGGCTCAGTCAGATTTTACAGAATTTTAGTTAATCGTTACCTTAGATTTCATTATGGAATTGTCTTGTCTATTAAGTGACCTGACTTAGTAATACCTTCATATGACGTAGGACTTTTTGATGGTCTTGTAGCTTTCCAATTTTGTTTGAAGTCCATCAGTATTTATTGAGGGCCTATTATATATAGAAGGCTTCAGAAATTACAAATGAAATTGAAGGCAAGGGAATTACAGCTAAAGGGAGGTAAGCAGAGAGAGAGAGAGAGAGAGAGAGAAAGTTAATAAGTTAATTAGGGTCATTCCCCCAATGGTGGAGGGGAGAGGAGAAGAAATACACACTTGGCTGTCCTGAACAAAAAAGGAAGAGCTTGATCATCCTCTCAACTAATGGTGGCTCTGCAGGCATTGGGAACAACAGTTTATAGCATATTTCATTATCAGTCATCATCACTGTTAACATTTATTGAGTACTTACCATGTGCAATGCCAGCAATTTATATGCATAATCTCATTTAGCATTTAGTCCTTAGATAGGTTAATTATTTACATTTTATAGTTAAGAAAACAGAGAGTTTTATAGGTTATGTAATTTGGCCAGGGTTATAGCATACCTCAACAAATATGTGAGAAATGAATAAATGACTTAACTAATGAATGACCATTTAAAATGTTTTTATTCATTTCTTTCTGTTTGCAGTTTGACCTAGGTTCTTTTATATTAGCAAAATTTAGTGACAGCCCCAATTTTAATTTCAATACATTGAAAGGCAGTTATAACCCAAGAGGATCAATTGAAAATTAGTAGAACTAATAGACTAATAATACAGTTGACTTAGGTAATTAATTATAAATGAGTATTATACTTAATAGACTTCCTGTATACCACAAAAGAGAACATAATGTGAAAAGGACATCATTATCAATAGCAACAAAAACATTAAACATCTAGGAGTAAACTTAATATGAGAGAATAAAATTTTACTATATTAAAGGATATAAAAGATTTAATAAATAGAGAAACAAATAATTTCTTGATTGGAAAATTCAATGGATAAAGATGCCAGTTCTCCTCAAATAAACTAATAACTTTAATGTTTCCACACCTGGAACCATTCTTTGCACATACCCTCCTCACCTCAGAGCCCACATGTGCTGGATGCCCCTTGGTGGGCCACACCCCACAAGGATGCTGTCCTTTTGCAGTTTGGCCTCTGCTACCCTCCTATGGAGGGACGTCATCCTCATCTCCGGTCTTAGTCTGTTTTGTGCTTACTGTGTTTTGTGCTGCTATAACAGAGTGCCGGAGACTGAGCAATTGATCAAGAATAGAGATTTATTTCTTACAGTTCTGGAGGCTGGGAAGTTCAGAATGGAGAGGCTTGCATCTGGTGAGGGCCTTCTTGCTGCATCGTCCCATGGGGAAGGCAGAAGGTGGAAAGCAAGAGAGGAAAAGAGAGAGAGAGAGTAAAAGGAAGGGGTTAAACTCACATTTTTATTAGAAACCCACCCCTGGGATAATTTACCCACTCATAACAGCATCAATTCATTCACAAGGGCTCTGCCCTCTTAAAAGTCCCACCTCTCACCTCTGTTGTATTGAGGATTAAGTTTCTAACACACGAACTTCGAGGGACACAATCAAAACATAGCACCTCCCTTGGGCTGGTGCTAGGTCAGGCTGCTGCTCTGCAGGGGATCTTCTTCACCTGGCTTGGCCTCTACCTCTCTATCCTGGGCCACTCCTTTGCATGGATACACTCCTTGCCTGTAACCAGGCTGCTCCTCGCATGGGCACCCTCCTCACCCCACTTGAGTATTGATTCTCTGCAGGCAGTCCTGCTACATAGACCTTCCACTCCCTTTTGGGCCTCCACATTCTGGAGCGCCATGGCTCCTTTGCACATCTTACCCAGCAGGGACACTTACTGTGCTGCGCTCCTCCTAAAGATTTTAGAACTGAATGGTGTGGGAGGGGAAATGAAGAGGTACAAGAAGAGGAAGAGGTCACTATTGTATCAAGAATAAAGAAGGACACACAAAAGTAAAGAAGGAGAAATAAAGAAAGAGAACCTAATTTTTATTTTAAAAGGATACACAGAGGAAAGTGTTCAGAGAGATAAATAAAATTTTAACATTGATTATCTCTGAGTGGTGGATGGATGATGTGTGGATCTGGTTTCTTCTTCACACTTTTATGTAATTTCTGATATTACTTTCAAGTTATAGTGAAACAGCAGTAAATGTATTTTTATTTGGGTCAAATCAGTTAGGAAACACATTAACCATTAAAAGATAAAATCCAAAGGAAAAGCAAAGAAACATGATGGTGTTAATTTTTACATAGGAATACATTGTCTTAGCTGCTGAGTATTTTTCTGTATTTCACATATTAAGGCAGTCTCTCCTCTTTTTCCTTCTTTCTCTCTCCTCACTCCTCTTGTTCCTCCTCCTCCACTCCTCAAATTTAGCAAATGCAAGGCGGGGAAATGCCAGTTGGCCCTACACAGGGCATAGCAGGCATGTTGTTGATCATATGTATACACTGAGAGAAAAAACTTGGAGCCACAAGTGAAATTCCATATTGTGACTGCTTTCTGAATTCTGACTTCAGTGATACGCATTGTGTAATCCAGTCAGTTCATGCATAGAATTGCAGATTTGGGGGCTTAATATAGTTACTGAAACTATATTAGTCTAAATATATCTTTTATTTCTAAGTAATAAGATTTCATTTCCTACCATTTCCATAGTGGCCAAAACATTATAATTTAAGAGGAAATTTTAGTTTCTTTTTGTATGCTATAAAGACATGTGTGATAAGTCTAAAAATAATTATATGGAAGTGTATAATCCAGATACGTGAAGAGTGAGGTTTCCGTGTCAATCTCAGTTTTCGCTTGGTGAGAAGGCATGCCTTCTTCATTTTCCTTGTTGGTCCCTTCCATCTGAATAGCTAAAGCTCTGGAAATTCTGTCCCCAGTCTCCCTCTGCATTTGTTCCTCCCCTCCCCTTCCCCCCCATTGTGGTCTCATTAACCCTTCATTACTTTCTTCTTGGACCACTGCAAGAAATTAATATTATCTCCTTCTGTCTTCCCTTATTTAAATAAGCCTGATACTAGAGTAGTCTTTCTGATGTGAAATTATTTCTTTTGGTTAAAAAATCAACACTACGTCCCCAACCTTCAGCAACATCCCTTTACCTAACACTCTGAGGCTAGATTCCTCACTGTTACATCTAGGATGCCCCCACATGGCTCACACTAGCTTTCTCCAGTTCCCACCACTGCCACTCCTCAGCATCTTTCCCGTTACTCAACTTTTTTTCTGTTCAAATTCCTCCATAACCATCCTTGGCTCCTACATCCAAATCTGAACTCTCCCCCATTGGTCCACGGATGGCTTCCTTAGAGTCTGTGATATGGTGTAGATGTTTGTCCCCTCCAAATCTCATGTGGAAATGGGATTCCGATGTTGGAGGTGGGGTCTGGTGGGAGGTGACTGGATCATGGGGCAAATCTCTCATGAATGGTTTAGCGCCATCCCCTTGGTGATAAGTGAGTTCTTACTTGGTGAGTTCCCGTGAGATCTGGTTGTTTATAAGTTTGGGACTTGCCCCCACTCCTTGCTCCTGCCATTGCCATGTGACCCCGTCTGCTCTCCCTGTGCCTTCCACCAAGAGTGGAAGCTTCCTGAGGCCTCACCAGAAGCCGGACAGGTGCAGAGGCCATGTTTGTATGGCCTGCAGAATGATGAGCCAGTTAAAACTCTTTTCTTTATCAATTATCCCGCACCAGGTATTTCTTTTTAGCAACACAAGAACAGCCTGATACAGTCTCATTTCATTCTAACTTACATCATCACAGGCACTATTCTTGTCTCCCATATTAGATTTTGACGGGCAACTATAAAGTAGCTGTCCAAAAGAAATTAATAGAAAGTTGTTACCTAGGATGAAGGTGAAAAGCAGATTCTGCTTAATGATGATTAGATTGTATGCTTTTTGGTTGTTGTTGGATGCTGGTCATAGAAACAGAGAACCAAAGTCGAACACATTCAGAAGTGAACCCTCATAGTCGTCAAGGGATCTAAAATCACCTCACTTTAGTGTTTGAAAACATTTGAAATATTTAGACAAAGAAACGAAATCTGAGGAGGAACACAATAATTATTTTTAAACTTTTGAAGGTTAGACTGGGCTGTTTTTTTTTTTTAACAGGTTCCCAGAGACAGAATTATAGCTCATATATGGCAGCTGCAAGAGGCAGATTTCTGTGCTACTTGAAAAATAACTCTTTTGCAGTTAGTACTCTTTTAAAACCTTGGATATAACAATGGATTCTTCCCTTTTGTTTACTCTCATTAAACACAGCAGCAAATTCTGTCAGACCCTTTTCCAGAATCTCTCTTTTTCTTTCTTTTGTGTCACCCTTGTCCAAATCCACCATCATCGGACATGGATGACAGAAGAGTGTCCTTACTAAATGTGCCACTGCAATCCATTGCGTGCACAGTTGTTAGAGGATCTTAACATGTAAACCAGAGCATGTCACTCATCCACTGACAACTCCCCATTGCACTTACAAAAGCCCTTTCTCATCTGAGCTGCGTCTAGTCCGATCTTTTCCCATCACCCTCCATCTCCTCCAACTCTGCTCCAACCACACTGACCTTCTTTCCAAATCTCTCATCTGCTTCAGGCATTTCCTCACCTGAGGACATTTGCATATGCCATTCCCTCTGTTTGGATCCTCCTCCTGGAGATTGTCACTTGCTGGTTTCTTCCCATCAGTCAGATCTCAGCTCAAAATATAAGTGCTCGGTGAAGTATTCCTGAACACCTGCCCCCCCATGCAGTGTCTCCGCTTCTTCTTGCTCCTTATCATCTTAGACCATTTCATTTTCCTCTTAGCTCTTGTCCCTATTTGGAAGCAGCTTGTTTGTTTATTTATTGCTTCTTTGTTGTCTGCCCCATCCCCCTTTAGAATGTAAGCTATAAAAAGAAGGACTTTCCTTTCTTCACCACTGGAGCCTGAAAGTGTTTGTTCTTGACTAAGCAGATTAATAAGTGTTTGTTGACTGACAGTAATCCATAGGCTAGGTGTTTCACAGATAGTGAAAGGTTAAGTAACTGGTCCAATTAATAAGTATTTGAGTTGGGTTTGAAATCCAAGTTTCAGCCAGGGACAATAGCTCATGCCTACAATCCCAGCACTTTGGGAGGCCAAAGTGGGAGGATGGTTTGAGGCCAGGAGTTTGAGACCAGCCTGGGTAACATAGTGAGACCCTATCTCTACAAAACAAAAACAAAAACAAAATTAGCTGGGCATGGTGGTGCACACCTGTAGTCCTAGCTACTTAGGAGCTTAAGTGGGAGATCTTTTCTGCCCAGGAGTTTGTGGCTTCAGTGAGCTATGTTCCCACCACTACACTCCAGCCTGGGTGACAGAGCCAGACCCTGTTTCTAAAATAAATAAATAAATAAATGAAATCCAGGTTTCTTTGAGTATGAAGTTTATGCTTTATCATGTTGCCCTGAAAGTCCTATCTTAGGAAGTCCTAATATATAAATTAGAACTATGGACATTTGGCTTACTGTAGTCAAAAGACAAAATTACAACAAATTTAATTTGAAGATCTAATTGCCTTTTATCTGCCACTATTACCATGTCAACCCTGTTTCTACTACGCTCACTAATACTTTCAACATGAAACTAGAAATTTAGATTAAGTCAGACCAAGAACCTTGAAAGCCCTAAGTAAGGAAACCATACTTAATTTATGTAAACTAAAAGTAAGGACTACAAGATCTTATCTTACATCAGTTGAACGCAAATCAATCACTTTAATTGAGCTAACTCCTTCCTAGATTGGTGGGATCCAACCCCACAAAAATTTAGCCATCAGCTAAATAGCCTAGTCAACTGGCTTCAGTCTACTTAACGATTCCATTCTAGAATAAAGCAGGACCTCAGTTGCTTTTTAGGCAGAAAAGGGCTGAAGAAAGTAGAAACATGGAACAAGAAGCAAATTGGCCTTTTCAAAGTTCCCCTCCTTAAAGGGTTAAAATATCATGCCAAACTAGGCCCCTTTTGATTGATTGCCATGCATCTCCTGTTTTCTTGGATAAGCGGCCCATTTCAGATTTCTGTTTGATTATGTGGCACTAAGCATGAATGACTCCATTCTGGCTTGGTCTGCTAGGGCCTAGTGCAGGAGGCTAGACCAAAACAATGGCCTCCCATAAACTTTGTTGGGTGGGGATCTGTCTGACATTTTACAACTCAGGTGCAAAATTATTTTTGTGTTTCAGCAATTCTTTAAAAACACATAGAGGCACTAAAGTTTAGCAGAATTCGAATATGCAAGAATTTTTAATATTAAAGAGAACAAGAGATATGCATATTTAAAATGCAACAAAGTCAAGAGAGTACTTTGTTTACAAGACAGATTTTCAGTGCATTTACAAGTTGGTAAACACATTGCTGACAATGTAAAGATCAATTATAGTCATATTTACATAACATTTTATGATTTGTAAATTGCTCTCAAGTACAGTAACTCAACTCATCTAGCATCAAAAATACTTCATTCTCTTTCTTATTTGTACATAGAACACAAAAGGTAGTAAAAATCAGCAAAAGCACTCTCTAANCGAATATGCAAGAATTTTAATATTAAAGAGAACAAGAGATATGCATATTTAAAATGCAACAAAGTCAAGAGAGTACTTTGTTTACAAGACAGATTTTCAGTGCATTTACAAGTTGGTAAACACATTGCTGACAATGTAAAGATCAATTATAGTCATATTTACATAACATTTTATGATTTGTAAATTGCTCTCAAGTACAGTAACTCAACTCATCTAGCATCAAAAATACTTCATTCTCTTTCTTATTTGTACATAGAACACAAAAGGTAGTAAAAATCAGCAAAAGCACTCTCTAAGTCAGTGTTTGCCTTGCTGAGAGCAGCAAGCATTTAGTGTTGGAAAATCTAGTAAAATCCATGATGTGGACATAATTCTTAGCTCCATTTTATAGATGGGGAAATGACATTATCAGGGTTTAGCAGCTTTCTGAAGGTCACACAGGTAGGCAGGGCCTGAGCCAGGATCTGAATCCCTTCTGCACTGACATGCTAGCAGGCATTAACCTCTGCTATCACAAATCTCTGCTCTGCTGTCACAAATCAGTTTAAGCAGATGCATTACCTGTTTTATACCATTAAGATATGCATTATGGATCAAGGTGGTAATTTAAACTATACATGAAACAAATACATAGAATGTTCAAATAAAGTAAAAAGAAGGTGAGGAGCTAGTGAACTGAGTTATAAGGGTTTTGGGGAAGTCCTTTACAGAAAAAGAATACTTCCTATCATCTATTGCTTTTTCTCCTTTCCCTGGATTGCTCCAGAAGTTTGCTGTAACTTTATCTATTGCCATTAATGTTTTGAGGCAATGATCCTTTGTGAGTTTACTATGTCATGTCAAATTTTCTGGTAAAACTTCAGAAGTTTTAAAACTGAAACCGTGATCATTTGTGAATGTATCATGTATATCGTGTCAGATTTTTCTGATAAAACATTTTAAACTTTTAAAGGCTAAAGTGCTTTTGAATGTCTTTTTATATGTAGAAATTACTGATATTTACCTCCATTGCTACACTGTCTTCCAAGATGTAGGACTTGAAATTGATAAGATACAAGCTTTTAAGTGATCATAAATACAACTTCCCCAGCAAAGTCATTACATGCAGGGGGGCTAACTGGAACGTAAGGTATAAACATCTTTATCATCCTCTGCCCTCAATGAGCTAAATTAAGGGTGATGGTGGGAGCAAGTAAGGATAGAGAACTCTGCAGTAAATGCACACTATGGTATTCGCAGAGATTTGAGAAATGTTCAGGCCATTAAGGCTATGTGAATTTTTTTAATGCACTTGGTCAAATGCTGTTCCTCAGTTGATTCATTTATTTAAAGTAAAATAGCACATGGTAGAAATATAGAACTTTGAGAAAAAGCATCCAAGAATTACTTCCATATTATTGCACTTAAAAGGAATTTTGTTCCATGTGTTTCATAATCTTCAAATGATTTGGGGGGATTAATGCTGGGTACTTTGTTGGCAACATAATCTATTTTCCAAGTAGAAATTCCGTAAAATATCTTTTACAAATGGTTTGAATAATAAACATCAATTTTCAAGCCAACTGGTCCCAAAAGATTTGTACATGTAGAAAATATTAACCCTTTAAGAAGAGCGATTAAGTCTCTATTAAATAAACATATCTATTTTAATCTATCTAAGGTATTGTGGTTGATTTCAGAAAGAGCTTGACATCATACATCCCTGTGATCACAGTTTTTAAAAACTCCATTACTACTAAAAAAATTAAATCTGAGTAAGTTATAAAATAGGATAATATCATACAGTTTTTCACATATTTATTAACTCAACTGATTTATAATGATTCCTCATTATCTGAAAGGCATTATTCTAGTTTTGGAGGAAATGCAAGGTGTCAAACCATATTTTCTACCCTCAATTAATTTGCAGTATATTAGGGGTAGACGTAACATGTACAGAAGTAACAAAGCAGAATAAAACTAAGTACCCTACCTTTTATAAAATTCTAGAGCCTGATCTTGTCTACAGTAGAGTAGGCACTCAATGTATATTTATCACATGAATAAAATAAATGAATACAAACAAATGAATGAGTATCTAATTCTTCTCTTTGGCTGCATAACATACCATTGCATGACTGTTAAAATAGATTTAACCTCACTATTGGATATTTATGTTGTTTTCAATCATTTTGCACATGTGAATAAGGTAAATACCTAGGAGTGGAATTTCTGGGTTATTTCACTTTTGACAGATGCTGCCCTCTGTAGAGATTGTTCAGTTTACACTCCACCAGCAATGTAGGAGAATATCTTTCTTCTTGATAATGCAGTGTGTTAGATTTTTGCCAATCTTGTAAGTAAAATATTTTATAGTTTTAATGTGTGCTTCTCTTTTTTATGAGTGAGGAAAAAAAAATTATATGATTGATATTTCCTTTTCTGTGAACTGTCACTTCTTGTGCTTTCCTTATTTCTCCTAATGGGTTTTTTCTTAATAATTTGTGTAACCATTTAGATATTAAGAAAATGATCTCTTTGCCTGTAAGTAACAATTTTTTTCTCTTTTCTGATTTTTTTTTTTTTTGAGAGAGTCTTACTCCATCACCCAGGGTAGAGTGCAGTGGCACAATCATGGCTGGCTTCAGCCTCAACCCCCCTGGGCTCAAGTGACCCTCTCATCTCAGCCTCCCGAGCAGCTGGGACTACAGGCAGGTGCTGCCACACCTGGCTAATTTTTGTATTTTGTTATAAAGAGTTTTTGCCATGTTACCCAGGCTGGTCTCAAATTTCTGGGCTCAATCAATCCACCCACCTTGACCTCCCAAATTGTTGGGATTACAGGTGTGAACCACTATGCCCACCAATTTTTTTTTCTTGCCATTTGTCATTTGAACTTTTATTTTTTGGCATGCAATATTTTAAAATTTTCTTTTAGGCTTTTTAGGTTTTCTTTCATCTTCGGAATAACCCTTATCAGTCTAAGATGTTTTTTGAATTCTCGTGGAGAATTTTCATAGTTTTGTTTTGTCTGTGTTTTGGGAGTTGCTGTTCAAAATTGTGAGCTATCTGGAATACATTTAGTTATAAGGTATAAGGTATGGAATCAACTTTATTTTTTCCAGATGACTAGTCAAGTGTGCCAATACTAGTTCTTCAATAACCCATAAAAATTATATGCATTATTCAATGTAAGGATTAATTGAGGATTCACGTGGAATAATTTGAGTGCCAAACAGGAAAGATGCATTTAATATATTTAATGTTCTTCCTGTTTATGTACACTGGTGCTTCAGTACAGATTTATTTTGGGTCCTTTGACATGATACAGGAAATGTGCCATTCTCTGCCCCTGCCATTCCACTCTCCTGTGTTCCACCTGGGCTGTACAGTAGAACTTGACAACCAACCAGGTTTTCTAATTAATGCTTACACTTTCTGTTGCCTTTCCCCCCTACCTGTCAGTTTATCTAGCTAAGCATTTTTCTCCATGGCACCTATCACTGCATTGTATGTATTCTCAGAGATTTTGGTCTGGCAGATACCATCAGTAATTCCATCTAATTAAAAAATGTTTACATAATAAGCAATATTTAATAATAATTAGAAATAGACTTTGATTACATCTTAAAATCACTGCAAAGACTTGTCATATCCAGAGAATTTCCCAGATTTATAAACCTAATTAGACAGTTGCCTAATAATAAAAAAAAATTGTGAATAAAGATAGCTCATTTTAGAGAACTGGTTATCTCTAGGCAGAGCTCTACAAAAGATAAATGCATTGATAACAACCCATCCTCTCTCTTATAAGTTATTTAAGGGATCCATATACTTACTTGCTGACAGTGTATCCTTAAGGTGTATCTCAATTGCATTCCAACTTAAAAGTGAAATAGGAACAAGTATTTTAAAAAATATTTTAAACTTTAAAGTGACCCTTTGTGTTAAAGTACATAGTTGGAGTTAATGCTATAGGCCAGAAGAGTGGCTAACTGTAGTAAATGTGTTAGGTTTTCCTTACTGAGAGACAGATGGGGCAGAGAATAACTGATAATCCCAAGAATACATTCTAGTTCACATTTTGACACACTATGTGTACGTGCATATATGTGTATATGTATATATATAGCCTGTATATATATACACACATATACATATATACAAATATATATACACACATATATACACACACACACACCAGAATATATATAGAGAGACAGCATATATATATATATATAGCATAGATATGTGTATATATATAGAGCATACATATATGTTTATGTATATGCTGGCTATAGAGGAATGTGTTCCATCAGCAGCTTACAAGAGATTCTGGTGGTAGATGAGATTTCCCTGAAGTCACTAATAAAAAGGCTGCATTGTTAATAACAGAGGTGCTGCCATTGAACTAAATTTTCACTGGTGTCATATATATATATATAGGCTATATATATATATATACACACACACACACACCCCCCAGAATTTTCTTTTCTTTTCTTTTTTTTTTTTTTTTTTTTTTTTTTTTTTTTGAGATGGAGTCTCTCTCTGTCACCCAGGCTGGAGTGCAGTGGCGCAATCTCAGCTCACTGCAAGCTCTGCCTCCCAGGTTCACACCGTTCTCCTGCCTCAGCCTCCCGAGTAGCTGGGACTACAGGCGCCCACCACCATGCCCTGCTAATTTTTTTGTATATACCAGAATTTTTCTAGCTTAATAAAAGTAAGCTAACTTTGGATTGTGTTTTTGGTTGCATTTGAAAATATTGTTCTAGTTATTAATGTCCTTATAAGTGAAATGATAAATTAATTGTTTTCATTTTTTAGACATACATAATTTTCTTTTTTGTTTTTTTCCTCCTTAATTTTTAAACAATGAACAGCTAAATTAGCATTGTTAATTTTGGTTTCGGATTAGTATTTATATTATTTGGACAGTGCAGTGAACTTATTTCTGACTGTGTCTTTATAAACATTTGTGTTTTTACAGTTGTTTGAAAAAACTTTGTCTACAAAGCAGATTTATTTTGACTCAAAAAATGTTTTTCTCGATTGCATAGTTGATTTTCTATTATTGCCTAGAAACTGTCATTCAGCTCTGCTCAAAGTTTACCTACAGACGTGGAAAGTAGTGTGTTTTACCTTGCTAATTTTCATTGTCCGATTCATGTGAAGACAGGAGACCAGATAATATCAATCAAAGTGGGATGGTTTGAGGGAAACAGAAATCATTTCAAGAGTTTGGGATCGTGGAGTCTCCCCAGCCTGGTTTGTCCATGGTGCTGGCTATAGAGGAATGTGTTCATCAACAAGAGATTCTGGTGGTGGATGAGATTTCCCTGAAGTTACTAATAAAAAGGCTGCATTGTTAATAACAGAGGTGCTGCCATTGAACTAAATTTTCACTGGTGTCATTAGAAAAATATTCATTGAGCGCTTCTTTGTGTAAGTCATCTTCACAGCAACAACACTTATTTGATGGTCAATTTCACCTAATGTACCTGATTCCTAAAGGGCAGATAAATCCCACTCTCCTCCCCAATTTGTTTAAATGTCAGTGGAAACTTGTTTTTAACATGTTTTGAGAAACACTGAAGTTTATAATTTTTGTTATTTTTGTTGCTTAGAAAATAACATAGAAGTAGTATTGTCTTCTGTTTGATTTTTGAATGTTTAGAGCAAACCCAGTTTATGTGTGAAGCAGCCAGAAAAGGATGAACATCTTGCCAGGATTTGATCATGGTGCAGGATTAAGTATTTATAAAACTATGCGCTGCTTGGCAGAGTTGAGGCCGTCTGTCCTTCAGATGAGACAGAAGTGCAGTTGCACTGCTGTGTGTGAAGGACATAAACAGAGATATTGCATGCTTGGGAAAGAGAAGCTTATCATGAATATTAGGAAAACATTTACTAGGGAAATTTAAGCAGTGGTGAAATTGATTGTTTAAGGTTGCCTTGTAGCTTTTACTATTTCTATAAAACTGCGGCATGAGTTTTTATCTAAATTGGTACATGTTTTTGGTGTGGCTAGTGAAAATTATCTATTTTCTTTCTTCTTTTCTTTTCCTTTCCTTTTCCTCTCCTCTCCTGTTCTCCTTATCCTTCTCCTCTCCTCTTTCCTCTCCTCGTCTTCCTCCACTCCCTCCTCCTCCTTCACTCTCTCCTCCTCCACTCCTTCCTCCTCCTCCTCTCCCTCCTCCTCCTCTCCTCTCTTTTCCTCTCCTCTCCTCTTTCCTCTCCTTCTCCTCTCCTTCTCCTCTCCCTCTCCTCTCTTCTCCTCCTCCTTCTCCTCTCCTTCTTCTCTCCCTCTCCCTCTCCTCTCCTCTCCTCCTCCTTCTCCTCTCCTTCTTCTCCTCCTCCTTCCCCTTCCCCTTCTCCTTCTCCTTTCCCTCTCCCTCTCCTCTCCATCTTCCTGTCCTCTCCTCTCCTCCTCCTTCTCCTCTCCTTCTTCTCTCCCTCTCCTCTCTTCTCCTCCTCCTTCTCCTCTCCTTCTTCTCTCCCTCTCCCTCTCCTCTCCTCTCCTCCTCCTTCTCCTCTCCTTCTTCTCTTCCTCTACCTCTCCTCTCCTCCTCCTCCTTCTCCTCTCCTTCTTCTCTCCCTCTCCCTCTCCTTTCCTCTCCTCTCCTCTCACCTCTCTTCTTCCCTCTCCTCCTTCCCCTTCCCCTTCTCCTTCTCCTTTCCCTCTCCCTCTCCTCTCCATCTTCCTGTCCTCTGCCTCTCCCCTCCGTCTCCCTGTCCTCTTCTCTCACCTCTCCTCTTTCCTCGTCCTTCTCTTCACCTCTCCTTCTCCTCTCCCTCTCCCTCTCCTCTCCTCCTCTCTCCTCTCACCTCTCCTCTTTCCTCTCCTTCTCCTCTCCTCTCCTTCTCCTCTCTCTCTCCTCCTCCTCTCTCTCTCCTCCTCCTCTCCCTCTCCTCCTCCTGTCCCTCTCCTACTACTATCCCTCTCCCCCTCCTCTCCCTTTCCTATCCTT